>NW_010333513.1:252302-304204 GCF_000700745.2 Antrostomus carolinensis | reverse complement strand
GAAAGAGGGCTGCAGACTGGGCTGACACAGGGTCCTGGGCTATGGGCAGGTGTCGGAGACTGCTCAGGGACAGCCAGGCCCAGTACTGCCCCCAGGTCCCTGCTGCCCCCACAACATGAGGGGAAGGCGAGGCTGGAGGCAGGGGAGCGGCAAAGCCAGAGCTGAGGCAAAGCCAGAGCTGGCCCCTCAGTCCAGGGCTGTTTTAAAAGCATGCCCTCAGCAACACCTATTCCCTTGGAAAACAGAGCGTACGCACATCGGGGGTGCCAAAATCACACACACACCACTTGAGAAACTGAAGAGAAGAACCATGGCCAGGCCAACCTACACCAGCACAGCCGGGGTGCCCACCCCTGCCCCGGGGGCTGCCTGCAGCAAAGTGCCATCATAAACCAACCCCTCACATAAACCCCACGGATTGTGCCAATGAAAAGAAGTTTTTGAAAACTTCTTCTGAACACGCTTATTTGTAAAACTGTAAGCATATCAAAAGGATGCAAGAGAAAAAATACAATTTGTTAGAAGCTGACTTCCATTTTATAAGAGGAACAGATGTTTTATTGTAATTAAAGCTCATCTTTTTTGTACAAGGTGACTCTTGGAGCACACATATACTCCAAGTAAACAAGTCTTCTGTACCCCTTTCATATGAATGTTGATGATCCACAGTTTTCTTGTAAATCTAGTTTACACTCGAAGAATTACTTAAAAAAAAAAAAAAATCTCTATTTCAGCTTATATGGCTTTTCATTCTATTGCTTACTCCCCCAGCTAAGCCCTAAATAATTACTTTTACTTAGTATGTCTTGAATATTTATGGAAACTTCCTTCCTATAATATAAAAACGAAGCATAGACATCAGAGATTAGTAACCAAATGAACTCAATGTTGAGTTGATTAAAACCTGCTTAGCAGCAGTGTACTGCATTGTCACACTCGTATAAGCAATTTTACATAGTTAGAACTATCCAATTACTTTTTCAAATATATTAGTGAAACGTTGTAAACAGTGCAATATGCTAGTTTAAACAACACACAGTAAAATACGTATACATTTAAGTAAATCACTGTATCAAGCTCTGGCTCTCTTCTAGCAATTATCATGTCAAAGTCAACTCAAGGTCAAGTTCAAGTAGGGTCTGTAGGATATTTGCAAGTGGGAACCCACAGGGTCACATTTGCGAACACAGAAACCTTTGGCAGATGCAGTGCAAGAAAGAAACAACGAATGTCACCCTGCAGGGCAACTCTTCTGTCCCACTAGAGCAGGGGTCCTCAAACTATGGCCCCCAGGCTGGATATGGCCCCCCAGGGTCCTCAATCCGTCCCGCCGGTATTTACAGAACTCCCCACCCACACCCCCAACTGGGGGTTGGCGGAGGAAACAAGGGCTGGAACCAGTACCTCGTCCTCGACCTGCCCCCCCTGTGGCGGGCGAGAGGCCGAATGAAACACCTGAAATCTCCAATCAGACCCAGACTAACTAATGAACACTGGCATCACTTGCTACGACTGCAGTGACAAATATGGAACCTAACACTGACCATCTCATTAGCCAAAAGCAGGCCCATAGTTCACATTGGAATATTATTTTTTTTGTTGATTACAATTGTTCTTCATTTTAAACATTGCATTCTTTTTCCTGTTTTTTGTGCACTACTACAAATAAAATATGTGCAGTGTGCATAGGAATTTGTTCATTTTTTTCCAAACTATAGTCCGTCCCCCGACAGTGTCTGAGGGACAGTGAACCAGCCCCCTGCTTAAAAAGTTTGAGGACCCCTGCACTAGAGAATTTACCAAGTAAAACAAAAACCCAAACTTAATTTAACAGCACCTTTAATACGGGTCATGCACTGGTGGCAAACCTGTTAGGCAACTGATAAACAACCACATCTGTAGACTAAATTTAACCATCTAACCAGCAAGATAAAGATGCTACTATGGATGACATTTGCATGAGAGCTAGGAGAAAAAGGACACTGGTAGGTTATTCATCACCAAAAATACTAGCAGAATCCTACAAACCTACACATTTCTGGAGCTGTGGTGTGCTGATGTACCTTTCCCCAGCTTAGCACAACCTTGATTATAAGCAATTTTCTGTAGACAATGTCAATCTGTTGATTAAAACCTACATGTCAGAGAAAGTACAAACTTGACTGTGAATGTGTGAATGATTCATTATCCAGATGAAAGGAAAGCTGCGCTTGACTGGATACAAACATTACCAACTTGTTTTCTTCCAGTTTTATGACTATCTGCCACTTTATTTTAGCAAGAATAGCATAACAAAAAGGAGTGGCATTCTTTCTTTCTCCCCTTTCATTTTCAGCTAGAAGGTGCTGTACATGGCTGACAGTTTTCAAATGAAGCATTTGTCATGTTTAAGTCAGAGTAACAGCGAAGTCAGAACCCAACTTGCTTTTGTGATAACAGGAAAGTCTCCACTGAATTTTTACTGCTGGAATAGGAATGCTACTAATTTTATTTTATGGTTTATCTGGAAGAAATAATGTAACAGATCATCATTCTCCAGAAGTCTGCATCTTAAAATCTTCTTTTTGTTTCTGTATTAGTTGTCAATCTGAATTTTATACATCTGAAGTTACTTAAATGCTAAAAGACAATAAATATATGTTAAATCATAAATATTCAACTCAATCCTCTTTTGTGTGCCCCAGCCATCTTTTACATCATGGACACTGGCTTGATGTAGCAGGCTTCAGGACAGTACAGATTTTTGCTTTGGCTTCAGTGAATGCTGAGAACGCTCAGAATGACGTTCCTGCAACTGAAGTGATTTCAAGTGGTTTTACTAATGAATTCTTAATGTAGTTTGGTGGAAAAGTGCATTAAAATAATATTAAGTTCTGGGATTAACATTTCAGAAAGAAATAAATAAAATGCTTGAGTTCAGAGCACAGTAACAAAGGTGACCAACATTTTTACTTATAATGAAAGATTAAAAAAAATCTAGTGAACACAGAGCTGTACTGAGCAATAATTTAGGGATTATAAATGGTAGTGTAACTTTTCAATAGCAGTCCTTGGAGAGTATAACATAGCAAGGAGGTCAATTAAGTATTTAAAGCAGCTGAATCTAGAAGTAATGAGAAAAATCCAACAAAAAGATATTCTGAGAAAATGCTGTGAAAAAAAATACCAGAGTGGTCTCACTCATGGAATATTCTTCTAGGGGAAGGAAGGGAAGAGTGATGAAAACCCCACAGCAATAAAGCTTTTAAAAGTAGGTCTGAAAATAAAGTACAATGAGAAATTCCCTCTAAGTGAATTCACCTATTAAGTCACATCCATATCTAACTTCCATTGTTGAATTCTTAGCTCTATTGTTATTTTCATACCATAAGTCAATAGTTTATCATAATGCTTTATGCAGTGGTGTCATTTTTTAAAACATACTTTTTACAAGTATCTCTGAGAACAACAATCACCAAAATGTTTACAATTTGCAAAAACAATTAAATAATAAGTCTTTTATTAAAAAATATTGTATATCTTTTAGAAAGGTTATCTTCCAGTTTAAACTCCAGCCTAGTTTTCCTACCCTCTGAAAATATCTAATTCTTTAACTGCAAAGGAAGGTGAGGAAACGTTGGGCAAAAAGGGCAGTAATTTGTTTTAAATTTTCATTTTTAGTGAAATAGAAATTTTAACCACTTCTGTGTTGGCCATTTTGTCATCAGCAATTGTGTAAGTACATCTTATTTATAATTATTCTGAGCAATATCATCTAGATAATTACTTCTAGTTTCCAGAACAGCTCACTGAACTACAGAATAATCTCTTAAAATCTTATGCATTCTAATTCTGCCTTTATACAAGTAGCATAATGCACATTGTATGCTGACATATGATAGCTACTGTAGGCAAAAATTTTACAATCCAGATGCACTATATAGAAGTAGGCTTCAGATGAAAGTGTTTTACAGGTAAATGCTTATTATGAGTCCTCATTTATGCTTAACTGTAATGGAATCCTTATGGAAACTTGTAAAAACGATTTTAAAATCATTGAATTCAAAGTTATGGGGCACTTAACATCTTCTCTAGTAAACCAGTAAACCAGACTACTAGGAAGAATAAAGATTAAACAAGTAGTTTTTTGCTGCCTTAAGAAGCCATCACCTCTGAACTGGCTAGATCCACTTAAGAATGCTTTTAGCTTGATACCTGTAAATTGCCAATAATTGCACTGATCCCACACTTTAACGTTAGGAACTGAGTTACAAATGGCTGACTCAATGCCTAACACACTGCACCCTTCAAACTGTGTTCAGTTTCACCTATTTGTGTCAGACTGAAGAAACGGGCCACTACTTCTAATACTATTAAAATTTAAATGTTAAAAGTTAACAGCTATGGTAGATGTATCTCCTTTGATTTTACTCTTCAAACTGTGTTATGAAGATTAATTAAATTGAAAGTATTTGAGCTATCAACTTGGAACTTAACTCAAAAATGAACTTTTTTCCAGATTCTGATTCTCTTTCCTTAATTACAGATAAAATAGAGATTGTGTGTTAATAACTCCTGGTTATAGTGGAAGGTCTTTTATAGGTCTCAAACACAGAGGAGTAATAATTCTAATCAAGTTCCTCTCTTCATGGTAAGAGGGATCAATAACATTTTCTGTCTGATGAAAACGTGAAGCTACAAAGATACAAAAGCGAATGCTGATTCACAGAAAGAAAAAAGGTTTTTAGCACTGGTATCATATCTCCTCATGAGTGTCTTTAGAAGTCAGATCTGCCAGTGAGAATAGATTTTTTTAGTGCTTGTGTCTAAAAATTTTGATTTTGGAAAGCAGTATGAAATTATTACTAAATACTAAGTTTTTCTATATGATTGGATGTATAGTTACATCATAAACAGAAATAATATCCCTGCCTAGTTTATGTGTGTTGTGATTAGAGGTGGTCAAGAGACAAGGAGAATGCTCAAAACCAGGTCATTTCATACGGAAATGCACACTGAATAGGAACCCCCTTTTTTTTAAATTGTAATTTTAGAATGTGGAGTGGGTATCAGAGACCAGCACGTGCTCTACAGTTTAGTGTTCATCTGTAGAGTAATGGCCTCTGTGGTCAGCAGCTTCACTGCTGGATCATATTAATGGATGATGTCTAATAATTATCTCTTAACCACTACCTGAATGGCAATTACAGCCATTTCCTCACTGGAAACTGCAATCTCTTCTTTATTTGGCACTAAAATTATTAGCTCTTTTAAAGAGTTGTAACATGGATTAATCAATACAAATGCTGTTTATATAGTCCTGATAATGATCCATTATCCCTTAATCTGATTCTTGAGCTTCCTCAGGGTATGAAGATTTTTTTTTCTTTTTAAATGAATATCATATCTTTAGTAATGGGCACACAGAAAACCTAAGTAGGCTCTCTCCCCAAGCTATATTACCCAATTCATTTTGTCTTTCAAGACAAGATTCATTTATGAAAAATAATTATATTCAGGAAAGGGAAGTAATAACATAATAATGTATGTACCTAATACAAACAAGTTTAAAGTGAAGTCTGACCCAATTGTTTGCTGAAATGCTGGAATTAAAAAAAAAAAAAAAAAAAAGTCTATTTGGGCATGATAAATCATACCATTTACTAGCATGCCTAAAATAACCTGAGGAGTGTTAGAATCTATTCCTAGACATAACTGTGTAGTGTATGGATTGCAATCACTATTATATGTGTACTTTGTGAGAACTTTAATATGATGGTTTGTTACAAGTCAACACTTGGCATAGTTTGGCTTTTGAGTTCAACTTGACAGTTGTTTTATCTTCGCAATTCTGTGATTAATAGTGTCATACGAAGTAATAAAACAAAAACAAACCAAAGAACCCCACCCAACCCCTCAACACAGCATGAGAGGAAGAACAATGTGATTAATGAAATAACTACGTGACAGGAATCACACAGCAGTGACCAGAGCAAGCAGTGAGTTCCTGAAGAGGTGCACTGAGCATCTACAGTTTGAATATCAAAGGATGGTTGTGAAAAGCAAAATTTTTTATTTTAAATGTCATTTAAATTAATGTTGTCATTTCTTTCAGATCCTTCTCATTCCAGTGGCACTGTTCTGCTAATTGGGGCAATGATTTAGTTTCACAGGTCTGCTTTTGAGCAGAGAAGAAATGGACTTGTGTGAACATGACTCTTACTATGATTAAACATTAATATAGAGAAGAGGGAAACCAGCACGTGAATTATCAACTTTTCCATGAAACTCAGATCAAACTGACTGCTTAAATCATAAAGAACAGTTTATTCTTTAAGAATTAACCCAAATAGGAAATGAAAGTACCAGAGCAAATTTTCTTTGTGCTCAGTTTCTCATACGTCAAGGTTCAGTTCCTCTACATAAAAGCATAAATAGCTTTATCTCAGACTGAACATTGCTCTGATAAATAGCATTGAAGGTTATGTATCATAGTGTAATATGTAATATAGCCTTGATTTCCCTGACAAACTCTTTTAAAACTTTTTTTTTTTTTTTTTTTTTCTTCATCCCTTCTGTATTTAGCAAAAACAGGCATGGGAAGGTAAGGAGGAAGGAAAAACCGAAAAAGCACTAGAAGCACCAGAAACCTCACACATCTAATTTTCAAAGCTATTTGTTGTATTATATAACTTCAATATTTACAAGCTTAATGTTGATAAGATGTGTAAGTATCTCAATCTGTATAAGACTGACCTAGTAGTCAGTCATAATTTCTTTAGAGTGTCATCTGTTCACTGAAAAGAGCTGCTGTGGGTTTTTGCATGAAAGTGAGTATGTATTGGTAAATCTCAGAAAAAGCTATTCAGTTCTTGCATTCAGAATGATTAAGAGACAGGAAGAGACCAGAACGATTAAGAGACCAGGCTTACTGGTGAAAGACACTTGCCAAACTATCAGTAAATTGTTCAGACCTGTAACATGAAGAGTATTTTAATTAAAATCTCACAAAATCATAGAATGGTTGAGGTTAGAAGGGACCTCTGGAGGTCATCTTGTCCAGTCCCCCTGCTATAGGAAGGGTTTCTCAGGACCATATCTAGAAGGCTTTTGAGTATCTCCAAGGATGTAGACTCCACAACCTCTGTGAACAACTTCAGTGTTCCATGGAAATTTGATGTTTGTTTTTTTCCTAGATCTTTTTTTTCAGATTATCTACATAGCTTAATTAGAATTGCTCTCTCAAAGGCAGAGAATTAAAACATGGTTACTAGGGTTCCTCTTATCTGCTGACATGGAAAGTGGAGTTAAACTGTTGTAACATTAAATATGTAAATGTCTGCAACACAGTCTGCTGAATGCTCCCTCTCTTGCAGCAAGAAATGGTTCTGCAAAAACATGATTCAATGCCTTGTTTTAGGTGACAGCACCGGTACAAAGTGGACAGTATTCTAGAAGTGTACTTCTCTACATTCATGTAAGCAGGGTCTACGCAACTTGTCCAGATGCATACATTTACATTCCAAATACCTAAAATTAGGTCAGCTGAATACACTGCAATGGTCAAAGGAGACTGAAATAATATAGCAGTACACCTATGACTTTGCTAAACAACTCCTGTATTCACTATAAAACTATTATGAAGACTATATATGTTTATAGGGCTTCACCCAACAGAAATGGAGAGACAGGATTAACACGCTTTTATTACCAGAATTAATAAAACATTTCTTATTACAAGGTTGTTACCCTCTACATACTAATCCTTTCCTTGCCCAAGAATAAGACAATACCTGCTGTTACAGGTAACATTTTAGGAAAAGTTATGAAGCAAATTTCTCCATTAAGGCAAAAAATGAAGTGCTTTTAGATTTTACATATTGATACACTTGTGCTTCACATGTAAAACAGCAACCACATTATTATTATTGCAAGGCCAATAATCCAACATTGACCACTTTCCTTAACACTTTTCAATGATGTAATACACACTGTTTATTTTTATGTTCATTTATAGAACCTTGCTGCTTTAATTTAACTTCATTAGACATCCATTTTCTACTCAAATTTCACCGACCTCTGTTTGATGATTTATATACTAGATGAATTAACAATGTATAATTATTTTTAGTGATGAGAATCAGCTGTGATTATTGACCAAGTCTAGCCACAACTATATCAATAACAAACATGGCAAGACACAATTAAGGCCAGAATAATATACTTAGCAGCAAGCAAGATAGTAAGAGCTGAGTAAGTATTTCAAATCAATTTCTACTAATAGCCACTTTAACAAAATAATCAAAATTCCTTTACTCATATTTCGGATTCCTTTCTACTATTTTTTCATATAAATTGTACTTTCATAAGCAATGCTCAACACTGCCTTCACAGAAATAATTTTCGGTTTTTATTTATCCAGTCAGTGTCCATAAAAGTTCACTCACAAACAAACTTCAAAAGACATGTTGAGTTAACTGGTCATGAATTAGCTAGAAGGATAGTTTGACAGAGTAAGTCTCTGTAAGAAAAAGAAAATAGTAGATGAAGGTAAGAAAATAGATCATCTAAATTCAAGGAAATTCAGGGAGAAGAAACCTCAACACTCGCAAGAGAATAAAATCCCAAGTATTTGACTTCTGCCTTTCTGACAAAAAAAAAAAAAAAGTGGTGGTGCCTTTGTTCAATGAAGCACAAGAATTTGGGGTAGGTTTTGTTTACAGGAAATTCAGGGAGAAGAAACCTCAACACTCCCAAGAGAATAAAATCCCAAGTATTTGATTTCTGCCTTTCTGACCAAAAAAAAAAGTGGTGGTGCTTTTGTTCAGTGAGGCACAAGAATTTGGGGTAGGTTTTGTTTATAACAGGAGTATTATTTTGTATTTCTCTAATTTCCAACAATGTACAGAAAGAAAAAAGAATATACATGGCAACAAATTAAAAGTTTCTCAATCAGTCCCTGCACCTGAAATTCAGTGATTTTTAAAAATGTCTGAAACTTGGTTATCCCTTTCTGATCCACCATGGCAGCATGAACTGAAAATACATATTAGACACACTGAGGCTGCTGTTGCATTGGGGAGGGAGATACAGCAAGAGCGAGTGTGAGCAAGTGGAAAACAGCATTGTACTTCAATCTCGAACTGTTGTGCCTTCATGAATCTGCTTAGTGGGGGGGGACGCGGGAGAAGAACAAAAACCAACCAACCAAACAAAACAAACAAAAGCCTATATACGTACAGCAGATTAATTGATTTAGTCCTGAGAGACAAATGATCACTTGCAACTGTGCCTATTTTTTCAACGTTAATGAATCATTACGTATTCTTTCTGGACCTACCTGACCTTTCAGTGATTAAATAGCCAATCCTACTGCACTGTAGAGTATTTAAATCCCTTGGAACGAGCATTCTTAGAGATGGTAAAAACGGTGCCTTGCATGTTTTATATACATTGTATTTAGATTATATATGGATTCCAAATAAACGTGGGATGAGACAACTGCTAAACTCCTACTTTAAAAATCTAAAGCAACGTTTCTTTTCCAGGCTTACAAATCAGCAGCATTTGTCAAATGGCCATGACGGGATGGCATAAATGTAGTGTGGGAAGCATTAATTACAATAAGTTTACGCCAGCAATTTTGCAATTAAGATCTTTTCTCTATATAAATAGAGACCATTTCCCCCTCATTTCTACAAAACTGAATTATTTGGAAAGAAATAAAATATTCCTTCTAAAGTACCTTTCCCATAACTGTGGAGATCATTGCTTTTCAGAATCAGAAAATTTCTTATTTTACCTATATTGCATCTAATGAAGACAAGAAAAGATGCTTTTACCCTCAGGTAAGTGAAATAATATTTCATTTATCCTAAATTCTTGGTTTAATTGTTTGGTGATTCCTGAGGAAGATAAAATTGATAGAAGTAAAAAATGTGACTTTCTAGTCAATCCTTTCAGCATTAAAAAAGTACAATTGAACATTACAAATTGAATGCATACACATAATCCCCAGGTACATTATCATCTAGCAGGTAGTACAGTCTGGGTGAGGTCTGCAGCACTCTCACTATAAATTTAAAATTCACCAAAGTATTTTATTAGGAAATAATCAGCAAAGACTTTGTGATACACCAACTGGAATCAGAGAGGACAGAGGGAAGGAGGAATGAAAGGTTAAAAGAACAACCTAATTGATAAAGTCTGGGAAAAAACACCCAGAAGCAGAATGTAATTTCAGAGAAACTTAAGTGGTGGAGATAATGCCAAAGCTAGTTATTGGTTTTTGCACAGCACGGGTGATAGGACAGAAGGCACACACAGAAAATGGAACTTGGAGCAAGTCAAATTCCAGAGAGAGGAGGTTTTTCATCACCACACATTAATCCATTTCTGGAAAGTGGAGGTCACTCTTTTCACTGATTTCTGTTTGTCTCAACAATTAGATGCTCTTTGGCAAAAGCAGGTTGCAAACACTGGCTGAAGCCCTCACGAAATCGTAATATTAACTTGCGGAATTACACTTATCATAAAATAGAGCACCTTAACGTGACTCAGACCTAGAACCACAGTTCATTTGGAAAACTAACCCCTAAAAAACTTTCCAAATTATTACAGTTGGGTTTAGGTCACATGTTATTTGGCTTGGCTTTTATCTGAAACAGCACTGTAGGAAAAAAAAAAATCCTTAAATATTTATACCATGTGACATTACTTTGTATGTTATGTATATTTATTAGCATAAAACCCAGAGTATGCCAGGTATTATTTGGATATATTGCAAAACACCACTGCTGTTTAGAAAAGCTCTCAGGTTGATGGGAATAAAGAAGATTACTTATTCCATTAAATTCCTTTAGCTACTCTCCCTGTTCAGCAGCACATTGCCAACCAAAGTCTATGCTGTGTTTGGACCTGGACACCACAGAAAAAACACTGTTTGGAAGAGGCAGTGATGGTCTCACTGATTCTCTCAGCTTCTGGCAAAAAGGAAGAAAATTATTTTCTAGAAATTTCTCTATTGTTCTCTCAAAACATCCAATAGCTATAACTCTTACCTTACAGGAAGGAAAACCTAATTTTCTTTCAAAAGTCGCATTTAGTGTTTTAATATTTACCATTATAACTCTGGGTTTTCTTAGCATCAGTTTGTAAACTGCAAGGCTTGGGCCTGTATAAACTCTTCTTTTGGGCCTCCTTTTTCTCTTTTCACTTTATGCTTTTCTATGCAAACTCTCTTATAAACTCAATATGTAAAATCCTGCCAAAGAACACACCTGTCGTAGCCATCGATACCAATTAGGATGTGTGTGCTTGACAGCAAACATCCACCATAAGATCTAAGCGACAGAGTCTTTGGATATTTCACACTGGTTTTGTAGAAGGCACTGCATTAATAAACACAAGAGAGAAAACTACCATATATGAGTGTTGGGATTGACCTTGCTCTTCATTCACTTTTGCTAATATGTAGGAAAGAAGATAAAGTATCCAAAGAAAAGGATGCCCTGCTAGTTTGACCTACTTGCAACTCTTGATTACATTTCTGTCAAACTTGGAATAATATTTAGCTGTTATTGGCAGTAACTTTGGGATGAATTTGCAAAGGTGAGCTTCATATTTTGTACTTTTGAGTTGTTAAGAGTGTTCCTATAAGAAAAGTTGCCAGAGAAAGGGCCAAGATAAATCTTTATTTAGCATAAAGATTTTCTGAGTTAAATCAGACAACAATCTACTCTTTTATTCAACCTCAGTAGCAAGCATTTTATTTTGAGTAGTATTAAGCAACATTCTATGTATTAAGCTTTTGTTTTTTTGGAAGGTAAAATACTGGATGATTCTGTGATTTATGGTGCAAAGTTCAAAATATTAAAATCGGTGATTTTTTTTTAACTAACCGTACAGCTCAGGATTTATTTTTTTATTTTAAATCTCATCAGGAAATTGAGACTTCTATTTTTATTAGCATTTTAACACACATGGGTGTAGGTGTTTTTCCAGTGATTTTACTGAAAATATTCCAACTTGATCAAACTCAGAAGATTACTAGTAGCAGCTTCATTATATAGATGTTGTAATTAAAGTTTCACCTATTTGTCTTGCTCTCAATGTTGAAAAACCTGTTATTCTAAAGTCTGATACACATTTGTTATTTAAGATTTTCTTTTACTAATGATCTTAGGAAGAGAAATGATATATACTGAAACAGAATGGAGACAAGAGGAACAGTTGTGGATTTATTACTCTTTTGTCTTCAACTTTTTCTTTGTGTAGCTAAGCCCACAGAGGTACTTCTGAGAGGTACCCTAAGTGATACTATACCAACTAGAACTAAACTGAAGAGAATTTAATCCATCAGTCTTTTGTTAGATTTGCAGAAGCAAATGAGACATTCTGCAAAACAAAGACAGCTCTCACCTTTTTTTAAAAAAACAATTTTGTGTTATTCTAGTTTTCATAGATACTCACTAATTACTTTGATTTCTAAAAACATAGCCTGCTATATTACATTACCCTCTATAAAAAGATAATCAAAGAGGTTTGCTTTCCAGTACTTGCTTGGATCATATCATCACATTTTAACTGCATCCTTATCTAAATAAGTATAGCTCTAAAAACACAATGATAACAAAGAACTAATGCTTATGTTATGCATTCTTCGTACAGGGGAAAAAGATCAAACCGTTCTTCTATGATAAACTATCTCTTATTTACAAGTACTGTGTTTGTAAAACCACAGAGCTAAACCTGCAGGTCCTCCTACTCATGGGAGGTAGTTCAATGTTATTACTAACATTTAAGAAAAGGCTTTTATAAAATATCTGAGTCATCTCCTCTATTTCTTGAAAGCAGGCAATAAGGACTTTCCACAACTCATCCGTTAAAAACAGCATTAAGAGCTTCTGTGTTTTTCTGTAATTTTAATTGAGGGCTTTGTCTCAGACAGAGACTATGGCCGAGATTGTACTCTTGGTTTTACTGCCCCTGTAGCAGAACGCAAAACAGAAACAGTAGTTCCTGTTATGGACTTTTCTTAATGATGGGAAAGAATTATAGTTATAAAAAATCTGTCCCTAGTCAAAAGTTCTTTCCTATATTAATGGCTTAAAAAAATCCCAACAATAATGACAGCCTGAATGATTACATCCAAAGCAAAACATTATTGAAGTCCTTAGCTGCTGAACTTACTTTTCAATTTACAGAGACATTACTTTAGGGTGATAATGATGAGTCCTCTAAATAGGTCAGTGGGCCTCAGCTGATCAAATTCTTTTTAATAATTTACTTGGAGCAGGTTGGTTCTTTAAACCTTGAATGAAATAACCAAGCTGCAATAAGCACAGAAGAGCACCGTCTGCTCTGAGAAACTGAGCAGAAGTTTCACAGTGGCAGCCACTGCCTGTGGCGTGTGTTCCCCTCTGAAAAGGGGTTGCACCAATGATGGAAAAAATGCATAAACAGGGACAGAAATATTTTTATACGTAAGATTTCCAGATGGGTCTTAAGCATGAGGCTGAAAGCTTTATTTATATATATATCTATATAAATAGAAATACAGGAGAGAGCTTTCTGTCTAAAAGTTTCTACAAAGAGGCAGGCAGGGTAACATGTAGTTCAGAGATCCCAAGCTAGGCACCTGTTTGAGGGAGGTTAAGCCACAATCTTTCATTAGACAGTAAAACAGGACTTTTAAATTTATCTTGACATGTACAATTGCAGTGCTGGTTAGGGGGCTAGTTCTGAGTACTACCTAGCTTTTATCCTCCATCTACCAGTGTCCTCATTGATAAAACTGGAGACAAGAGCTAACCTTACTATTAGTAGATACAATATCATCTTAATAGCAATTAATAATCACTTTCCATATTATCCTGAAAGGGCAAATGCCCTAGTATTGAACTGTAACTGAGATTGTGCTAAATGCCTGCACTATAACTTAATATACAAATGGCTGCATTAAAGTATACTTAAGCAGTTGTATTCACTATACATACAGGGAAGGTATGAACTGGAATTTCACTGTGGGACTGGCAGCATGAAATGCATAAAGAAATTAGTGACATGTTGGAAACTCAAGAATCAGCAGGACTCACTAATACCTTTGTGTGTACGGCTGATCTTTAGGTCTGCCTCACATGGATCAAGTGCCTCATTGTTGCACATTTAAATGTAATACTCAGCTATGTAGTCAGGTACCATGCTTTGCATGGGCATTAAGATGCTGGTCAGCAAGACTTTTACTTGTGTGCTAAAGCTCAATAAAATAAACTTTTATTCTGCTTTTGAAAATTCCCAAATGGAGTATCTTTTTACAAAACAAAGGTGGGGTTTTTCTTGCTTTTGTTTTCTTGGGGTTTTTTGGGTCACTAGTCTTCCATTTGCATTTTAAGATAAGCTTATGGGGGGAAAAAGTTTTGATGAGTTTAGTGGCAGGGCTCTATTTACATTTGAAAAGATTCTTTCCAAGGTCTGAAACACACAAAAATGTTAACAGATAATTTTTCACCTTTTACAGATAACTGAAGGGCAGCAGAACAGGGAGGGCTTCAAGGAAAAAATTCACATGGGGGAGGGCATTCATCTTAACAGTGTTTAATCAGGAAAACTAGCTAAGAACATTCTGCTTTACAAGGTCTTTTAATTTATTTTTTTTTAATCAAGTTCACCAGGAAAGGTTAATTTAATTTTAAAGGATCAGAATTTCAGTGAGATAAGTACCCTCCTAGTTATTCAACAGAAGTCAAAAAACCAAAACAAAACAAAACCAGGTGAAATTAAATTTACTCCTAGTTTATTCAAAGCATCTGTAGAAAGTCACCAGGGAAATGTCTATGTTGGACTTCAGTACATTCTGAAACCATACAGGCTAACAAAATTCTTAAGTGTCCTTGCTAATGATGAAGGCAGGACAGTGTCATGGTGGATGGTGTTGATGCCAATAATTTTCCATAGTGGCCAGAACAGCACAGTTCTGCTGCGAGTACAGAGCAAGCCTGGGTTTTGCTTGGTCAAATCCTTCTTGATGAAGGCACTCTATACAATAAGGAGCCACATGTGGGTTTACAAAGGTGGTCACTTTCCTGAAACAGCTCAGAGGTGATGCCAATAGATGGCTGTACATGCAGATTTTTGGGAATGTTGGAAATCAGCAGCTCAGGGCTTTCTAATACAATTTATGGGCAGAGCATTGCTATGTGCAGTAAAACAGCAAAACCCTCTTAAAAATACTTCAAGTTATGAAAAAAAGCCCCTATTGGTGTAAGCAGCAAAGTACATTACACATGGAGTTTACTTTAGAAGTCCAGAGTAAGCAGTAAAGCTGAGTTAACCATGGACACAGAGTCCAGCAAAGCACTATGAAGACAGTTAAGGGATTAAAGCAGATGTCACATGAGGGGTGAACTGAGACCATGTAGGCTGGCCAAAGGAAGACTTGGGGGGATCTCAGCAAGAAGACAGGGCCAGGCTGTTCTCAGTGGCGTCCAGGACAAGAGGCAATAAGCATAAACTGGAATAGAGTAAACTTTGTTTAAACATAAGGAAAAAACTTTTGTACTCTGATGGTGGTCAAGCACCGAAGGACCCTGGAGTTGAGTCTCCATCCTTGGTGATATTCAGACTCCAACTGGAGACAGCCCTGAACCCTCTGCTATAGCTGACCCTGCTGCGAGTGAGGGGTTGGACAGGGAGCATAGGTCCCTGCCCAACTCAAGAGATTCTGCTGCTCTGTGAGACTCTCAAGTGATAGCCGTCTGAAATTCAGAGGAAGGAATTTTGTATGCTGAATTAAAAGCTACTGTTTCCTTTGACATCACAGAATGAATCAGGAGTTTTCTCTTTGTTCTTTCACAGGTATTCTTATCCATGACAACCTTAGTTACATTACAGCGTTGATTGTTTTCAGTATGATTGGTCACCTTGACAAAAGTCAGACTATTTCCTTCAGACTGATTTACATTAAGCAGTAACTGATGCCATTTCTGTTCTGACAAAATATTCCCATACCTCATTTTTGTTCCTATGTAAGGCCTAACACAGCTCCCTTTTTTGCCAATATTATTTTCTCAGTTTGCTCTGAGCGAAAAAAACCAACAGTTTCTGAATGCTAAAACTGTTGGACTCCTGTCGTAAATCTGGTAGTTTCATGTATATAACAGTGGATTAGAGAAGCAATTGCCTATGAAAAAAGGCAAGTGCTAAATGACACTAGAACAAAGTGGAGTAAGATGAAGTTAGTACTTCAAGGAATTTTGAAAAGGATTACAAGAAGTGTTGCCAGAGCTACAATACACCTTTTTCCACAGGCTTCTCTCCCAGATCCTCCGCTACATCACTTCAGCTCTGACTTATATAAATGCCTGTCTGTAGCTATTCCCTGCCTCATTTCAGGATGAGAAAAGGGGTCTGATTCAAGTACCGTCCACTTGGGAACAAGGAAATTAGAACAGTCCTACCTGTAAAGAATCAATTCTTTCTGCAAAAGACAGTTTCTTAACACAAACTCAGTCAAACTATTCTCATGGCTCTGGCCAGCCATGTCTAATAAAAATAAAAGATAGATACATAGAACAAACACGAAGGAATGAAACAAGAATAAGGTAGCAAATGAAAGGTCTAGTTAATAAGTCTGTGTTTGCTACTGAAGATCTACATTCAGGAAGGAAGTTTTTAAAGTGTAAGCAAAAATAATTTCATGAGACCAACATGCAGTTGGAGAGGTTTTAGAATACTGTCCCGGACAGCAGTACCCACATATCCAAAGTTCCCAGGATACATAAGGGGACAACATAAGAATTCCTCAAAAGCTGCCTTAAGTGTGAGCACATTTCTCTATATTTCTGCAAAACATGTGAGGTCTAAAGTCCTTCTGTAAGATCTGTATTTCTGTTCTCAGCCAGTGAGTTACTGCATCTCCCCACTTGCCCTCTGCAAAACTTGGGCAGTTGGTGAACAGCCCTTACCAAGGGCCACTATAATGCCAGTCTTTTTTATCAGAAAATTACATAGAAGCAGTTAGAAAATCACTGCTTGTGTAAGTGTGGTTGTGCTTGTCATGCTGGTGAAAATTAGACTTAAGTATTTTATATACAAATAAATGAAGACATGTTACAATGTAATTTCAGAGATATTAAATCTTTGTATGAGATGGTGTGTACATGCTCTATGAACTTGGAGCCTGCTTTAATGTGAAAAATAAGTGGTAAGCTATTCTACACTAAGCTAGAGATCCAATTTTAAAACTAAACATTCAGTATTTTTAACTTATCAGTCAAAATATTTTCAGAGAATATCTTGAAAGAGATATAAAACTATCTTGAGAAGCAAGCATCTAATGAAAAACAATTTAAAATAAATCCTAGAGAAATATTATATTGATTCATTAAATAAAACTGCGTCAAATTTTAAGATATTACCATTAAAGATAATGGTGGTTTTTTTACGTGTTTGATGCTGATACAGAAACAAGCGTTTAGGTTTTGTTAGTCCAAGTTTTAATTAATGTCATTTGTCTTTAGTTATTTCTAAGCACGACAACATGGCAAAGGGTACAAAAAGCTGAGACAAGAAGTTGAGAGGGGAAAACCAAAATGAACAGGGGAAAAAAGTTCAATTCCCTCCTTAGAGTCCTTTCCTTGTAAATCTCTTCAGATGTGTGAAATCACAATTTTACTTTTGGTTTCAGTGAAGTTTGTTTTGTTTTGTGGTTTTTTGTTGGGATATTTGTTGTTGTTTGTTTTGTTGTTTTGGGGTTTTGTTTTTTTTTTTTGCAGGGGTGTGTGGTGGTGGTGTTTGCTTGTTGTTCTTTGCAGGCATAAAACAACAGAAAAGAATTTGACAAGCCCCCATTTTTTCTTTTTCTTCACCCACTCACCCCTTGATTTCTGTACTGCTATTTAGAATTGACACGGGTTATCCACATAAACCAGAGCCACATTCCTTCTGTTCCCACACCACAGAGAGCCACAGTGTGTTGCTTCCTTGCAAACTGAGCTATATTTTTTGGCCTCAAGTCTGTCTTTACCTCTGACTAGTGAGCACAGACCAAAAGTCATGAACAAAGAATTTCTACATTCAGACTTTCTGAGCTTGAGACAATACATTTTTCCTGCTTCCAACTGCAAAATAACCATAATTTCTAACTCATGCAACTGGGTCAATAGAGGAAATTTAAAATATATATGTGTGAGTCTGGGAATATTTTATTGCTAAAAATTCCTGCACCCCCAAAGGAAAAAAAAAAAAAAAATCAGACTTTCACCTAGAGTTATATTTGCACTTGCAGAAAAACTAGTAAACATTAGATGACTACTTCCTAGAAATAACCAACAACAAATAAAAGTAATGAATATATTTTATGGCATTGCTGCTGTTCCATTCATCTTGGGAGTGGCTAAAATGTCTATATGAATTTTGCAGTCACATCTTCATGTGAAGAAGTAATTTATGGCCCAGAGAAGAACATGAGAGAGTTTAATAAAATCTGGAACCAGTTTAAACTTAATCAGAAGGAACTGTAAATATTTAGTAGACCTTAATCTATCACTATGTGGCTACATGTATGCATTGGTCATCACAGTAGTTTATGATAAGAGTTTTACTTTAATTTCAGCTATACATACATGTTTTTCTTTCTATGTAGTACAGAGGACTTAATTTTGTTGATGAAGCAGTAATGTTTAAATATACGATACGGGAACAAATAGGTGAACACATCCAATTTATTTTTAGGGAAAGGAATTAAAATGTTGTATTTTCGATAGTCTTATTGTTAGTGACTCATACATTCTCTGACAACTAAATGCAGAGAAAATGCCTTTAGAGGCTATTCTGTACTCCCATTTTCTCACTCCTACCACTTTGGACAAATGGTGCAAAAGGGATTTGGCTCGGCTTGAGCCATAAACTGTAACAACAACTGTTTTTCTGCCTAAACATAATTAAAGCCTTCCAAAGTGACTATTACTACTTTATTCTATTTCCTCTGTTTTACATCCTGCATAATTCACTCACATAATTCATACTGTACAGCAGCTTTTGTAGGATAGAATCCCATCTCCCTGCTGCACATAATCCCTATTTACTGGGGTTTTCTGGGGATGGAAAGTAAAATGTGAAAACTCACTCACAAAAAGAACATCACAGTTAATAAAATATTTGTTTCTCCAGATATCAGGAGAGAGATATATATATATATATATATAGGTAATGTGTATGTATTTAAGCAAACCATCAGTACCTCCTTGGATAAACACTTGAGAAATAATAAGAAAGCATGGCTTTACCCAGTTCTTACTGATAACTTGCATGAATATCCTGCTGCTGCCACACAGCCAGTGGTTCAAATACCACACAGTCAATATACCAGTTATCTCTGTTTTGTTACTGCTCAGGCTGCTGACCTCTTCCTCGTCCATCTCTCCAGCACACTCAAATGCACCACTGCATAGCACAAAATGTCAGAGCATCCCCCCCATCCCTCATTCATAGAGGGCTGCAGTCACTCCAGCTGCCTGAGGAAGACCAGTGAGAAACAGTGAGCACCACCAACACCACTAAACTGTTATTGAGATGCAAGCAGCAGAAAATTTTCCTGCGAGACCCACTGCAGAGCACTGACAGATGAGTAAATCATTAAGAAAGTTATCAGGGGCTGCCATCTCCCCCAAGAAAAACACTAAAAGTAGCCCCTTCACAAATCAGTGAAAAGTAAATTTGTCTGTACTGCTCCATAAACTGTATTATTGTTTTAATTGCAGCCAACACTTCACAAGTTTCTTCATCTTGTACATATTGTACATGTGGTGAAAAACACAAATCCATGACTTTGAACACATTAGTTTAGCTTCCTGAAAAGGCATAAGGTAACAATAAGACTGTTCTTCTTTGCCCCACCCCACCAGGACGAACAACCCCACCTCCTCACTGCAAGACAAGGCTCCCCTGAAGCACTGAGGAAGCATAGAGTTGCTTTTAGGCCACAGTTGTCCAGCATGTACACCAGCCACTAACACACAGCAGGAGTAAAAACACAGTAAGGTGCCCCAAGCACAGTAATGAATTAACCAGAGATGACATGAAATGGTTGTCCTACTGTTTTGTCTTGAAACATTCCTTTCTCATAAGGGCTACTATTTTTCTCAAAGCCAGCTTGGGTATCTCTGCATTAGGTTTTTTCCCCACTGCCATGTAAACACAGGAGCAATCTCAGAGCAAACTTGGTTGTCTCTAACTGATGCCTGTGGTGTAGCCACAGAGTGACATCCCTGAAGCCAGGGAGTTATTCTCCACTCAGGGAAAGATCAGTCTGCATGCAGGAGTGTTTACATCTCTGCTTCTACCTCCAATTAACCTCCACGGGAGATTTTGGTATGTAGCAGCAGTGATCTTCTGATAACCACTTTTCTTCAGTTTCATTTCGTTGGCTGGTGGATACCAAACCACTCAGCTCTTGTGTTTCTGTTATTGTAGAAACACAAATGTGACTTTCCTTTTTGGGCTGCCTTCCAAGATTTTCACTGTATAGTAAGTGGTGAAGGTAGTGGGTCAATAAAGTCAGATGTTAAATGAGGCTTGAGGGTTTTCTTGTCATCATGGTGAATTGTTATTTTTAAATATGTTTTATTATCTCCCTTACTTTCTGGGGGGTATTCTGGGAAAGAAAAAGTAGTAGTAATGACCTGCCACTGGTTTTGTTTTCTTTATAGTCTGTTGTACGTGAACATAATCCTTGACCATGATATTTCTTGAAGAGATTCCACTCATTTATGAGCATCCCTGGTGTTGGACCCAAAGGACCATAAAATTTCTTCTTGCCCTTGGCTACAACAGAAAGAGGTAACAGGGGAAATCTACAGCTAATGACATTTGCAGAAAATTAGATTTGAGAAGTACAAGTTGAATTTTTTTTCTCTAGTTGTAGAAAATGTGGCATTTTAGCAACACAAAAAAAAGTTTTAGCAAAAGCAGCAAATTTTACAGATATCAACAGAATTTTGGACTCTACAGTCAGTCCTGTTTTCTCATAGGTGCTCTTAGGGAGGAGGAAAGGGATTTCATTTCCCCACACATGCTGTTGTTGAAGATTTGCTTCATCCTGTCACCAGTTCATTGGGGAATGCCTTCAAGTAGCAGCAGGCTCGACCATCAGCATGGGTATTGGGGAGTCAGGTTTAGTTCAAGCTTTTCACGAGGCAGATGGCTCCTGCACTCTCTGAATTTTATTATCTGCTTTGATATGTTATAACACTAACATTTTACTAACATTCATAAGTTAAAGTAATTTTATAATAGCACATTTTTTGTAACAATGAAATAGTCAAAAAGGTTTTAATGATGATTCTCTTTTTGAGCCAGAGGAATTTGGGTGCTAATTACTTAAGTCACCTTACAAAATCCCAGTATCAAATGTAATAGCTTACATTGCTTTTTAAAGAGATAAACTAGGGCATTAAACTCTTAAGTGTGCCATATGCACAGAGATGTAATGGTTAAAAATGCCTTTGAAAACCTGTGAAAGTATACTTCAGATGACTCTACCTGTTTATTTTAAATTAAAACTTATTATTCATAGTTATGAAAAGGAACAAGAAATTGAGTAATCCTATTGTATTATAATCCCTATTCAAGAATTTAACACATTGAAGTTCATGGCACAAAATTTATGATTTTCATCATTTAGTTGACAGTAAGAATTGTGGGAGCAATGAGTGTAATACAGCACAGTTTGGGGGTTCAGGATTTATGAGTTCTATCAGGTAACAAAATAGGAAAGAGAAATCAAGTTATGTGACTGGTGAATCAGTGTTCAGAGAGCAGAGGCTAGAATACACGTTACAAGGGCATGGATAGTGTGGTAGGAAGCATGTATAAATATATCACATTCATATATAAAACATTTTAGTGTTTTGTCTTTGCCTCTGACATTCAGTGAAGTTCTAGTAATTCACAACTAATTGGCTGACAGCCCTGTGCCTTAGGTTTTGTGCCCACTATTACAGGAGCTATGAATTATAACAACGAACCATAGGCCCTGTCATATCATATTACTTAGGTCTGACATCCAAATCATAAATCAGATGGTTTTGCCCATTGCCACATTCATGGCATCTATATTTTGTATTTTTACTTGGTCTTTCACAGCTGACACACAAGCTCAGAGACAATTAACTCTTATCCAGTGGTTGATTCCTCCAGTTTAGTGAAAGGCTTGTTCACTAAGCTGTAACAGAGCATTTCCTGGTGATGTTCTAGCTCATCTCCTGGATGAACAGTAAAGTACATAAACAAGGCAAAGTGATACAAAAGTTAGAAGTCAGATCTTTAGTTATAACTGGGTGTATACAGAGGTGGATGTGCACCTTTTAAGGTTTTTAAAAAGTTCTCTTTTACTGTGACCTGGCTTCTAACACACAAGGATTTTTAAAGGTAGTAGTAACTATTGGTTGCAATTTAAAAATTACAGTTTTTAAATATGCAGGCTCCAGTACTTGTAGGTACCCATAGCAAAAGAAAGCACAGAAGGTTTGAGGATTTACCTGTTGTCTCCATGAATGTTTGGAATTCTGCATTAAGCTACATCCTTGCAGAATGAAACCACTGCTATCCTTGTCAAAGCAACTCATGATACAGCTTGGATAAGTCTACATGAACACAAGCTGCTCTTCTCATAGTAGACTCATGCTAACGCTGTCATAGAAGTTTCAGCCCCAGATAATCAACTTTCCGTATTTCTTTCAAATATCTATAAAGAAAACCCTAAACAAAGCAAAATGGACCTCCAAAAAATCAACTATGACAAGAACCAAATATGCACTAAGTAGATGTTGGTATAGTCAGCACCTGTCTCTCCCACAGAGACTGTATAGTAGCCTGCTAATACAACAACATGAAGAGCAAGGCCCGTGGTCTTACGGATTTAACACAAATTAATCTAGATGTGCCCTAATATCCAGGATGCTGACAGAGGGTGGGCATAGAAGAGAGGAAGCAGAAAATACAAATAAAACAAAAGACCGCTCCAGTAATGAAAATCCAGTCAGAGTGAATGTGTCACCAGTACATGGCCTTTGACTGCAGAGCATCTTCAGCAGAGCCTTTTCCAGCTCCACTGATTCCAATGGAGGCTGAAGAGATGAAGATGGGATTAAAAGTATGAGGATAAAAGAGATAAGGAGGAACAGGGCAAAATATGAAAAGGAAAACAAAAGCACTCTGAGAGTAAGAATAGAATCTGTTTCCAGGTAGCTTTTTTTGTAATTTTCATTTCTCACCTGGATTCTTATCTACAGTATACAGATAAAGCTTATCTTGCACCCAACATCCCTAGAGAACAAACAAACAGTTAGGGAGGGGAAAGTACAATAACTCTTTCAAAATACTTCCCTCAAATTTATGTCTATAAGTCTATAAGTCACCTGGCAGTAACTTTCACAGTGTATTGCTGGATTTCTATCACTAAATAACAAAAGGCAATCCTAACATTAATAGAATGAATTGTGTGCATCTGGCCCCTCGTTTTCAAAGAGCTTTTTGGAAGCACAGAGAAACCACATGAATAGTGCTACGGTACACATTGCCAAGAAAGAACCTGCCCAATACTGCTTGCTACAATGTCTTTTCTTTATCATACCTTCTCTCAAAATTGTTGTAAAGAATACCCTCTGCCTGTGCCCCACTCAAAGGAAAAGATCTCAAGAAACGCGCTTTGCACCACATCTGCAGGCTGACTGCAGCATAAGAAGTTCCTCCCGAACATAAGGAAGAACTTCTTCACTGGGAGGGTGACTGAGCACTGGGACAGGCTGCCCAGAGAGGTTGTGGAACCTCCCTCCCTGGAGATATTAAAAAAAAAAAACATCTAGACAAAATCCTAGTTTGTGTGCTCTAGGAGTCCCTGCTTGAGCAGGGGGGTTGGACTAGATGACCTTCAGAGGTCCCTTCCAACCTCAACCATTCTGTGATTCTGTGACTGGTATCTGAACTGCAGGGGGGGTACCCATGGTGCAGACACAGCCTGGCTGTTACCTGGGTGTCTGCACACATTCACTTGCACCACGGTAACAGAAGAATTAAAATATCTGAAAGAAGCCTGTGACAAATAGCTAATCTCTTCTAATTCTCCATAGCAGCAACACAGATTTTTTTGGTGCACATTTAAAATTTGCCTAAATTATTCTTCACAGTCTGTATCTAACCCTCCTTGTACAACAGCCTTGAGAAATTAATAAAGGAAAATCCATTTAATGTACCACTGAAGGATCCCCTGGGTGCAAATAGTCAAGACGCTGTGCACCTAAATTAGGAAATACTGCCTTTAAAATGGGAGTGCCTTGAGTTTAACATTAGAAAAGAAAGAGCAAAAGAGAAATTTGTCCAGTACAATCTCACAATAATTAATAAACACATAACGTGGTGGAGAAGCTGAACAAATAAAGGAAAGCACAGTAACATGTTTGTGTGCACTCTGTGGGGGAAAAATTCAGAACTTATATAGCAAATCTTGCTTCCATTTTGCAATTTTTAAAGGATGCAGAACTGGTTTAGTGGATCTTTTCTGCTAGCCTTTGTTGCAGAGCAGCCAAGAAAGTCATTGTATGACCAAAACCAACAATTTGAACACCAAACGCATCGATCCCAGGGCCCAGAGCACAACAGCATCATCACTGTTTCACCTGCAGCTGGACTTTATCCTTCCTTCCTTACAAGAGAAGGCTGGCCCACAGGGTCAGATGCTTTCAGTTTGCCCATGTACTTTTCTCTAATCCATACCGTACTTATTATTGTTTTCCTGTACATGATGCTGCATGGTACTTCATGTATATAGTAGGAGAATACATGCAATTTTATTAGAGTGGTAATCAGACTTCCAGACTACTGCCTGTCACAGCGGAAGAGACTGTCACTGCTGTGTGGGAACAACTGGCCTATGCTGACTTTGTAATGCCTTTTTTCTACTTGTTGTTCTAAATCTTTGTAAAAAAGAAAAAAAGTCATTGTCACTGGGTTAAACAGAATAGTGATGATTCTCCCCACTGTTTGCAAGGTACTATTTAAATTGCAAAGGATGATAGACATTATTTTGAAGGAAATATTCAGAGAAATACAAAGGCTTCCTTGTCCTTGCTTTCATTTCTTCCACATTATAATAAAAAAAATGTCAAACGCTTTTGTCTTCAACCCAGACAGGTAAATACAAGCAACTGCAGCCTATAAGTGGCTTAATCATACAATAACAACTGCTCAATACATTTGAGCTTCAAAAATCATCTTTTCACCTATTCAATTGCTTGTGCATTTATAGTGCTCTTGAGCAACCATTTCATCATGTACCTTACCTTTGGAAAAGGCTGTCCAAAATCTATATTTAGCCATTACAAACATGCTAGTCTTAATCTTCTTGGCATAAACGTAGAAGGCTGTCTTCTCCTGAGAGCAGGCTGGGGTTTTGTCTCAATGTTTTTTCAAGTGATAAAGCAAAACTGTGGCATCTTATCTAGCACTGAACTAACAGAGTGTTAGCCATATGGGAAAAAGACTTTAAACATTCATTAATGTTTTCAAAAAGGGTCATGAAGTGCAGTCAAATAACTGTGCCTGGGGTTAATTTATGTTTTCACAACTATATACAGCACAGTGACTTGATAGTTTGTCTTCATGTCCTGGCTGTGAGAACAAATCTGGTGTTTCAGTTTGAAAACAAAGTGTCAGAGTACAACTAAACCATTCAGGCAAAATGCAGTATTGAGCACTTCAAGTGCCCAATTAGTAACACTGTCCCTGAAATAAGAAAAAATGAATATGCTGTGCACATTTTCTATATTTACTGTTCTATTGTAAAGTTATAATAAAAGAATAAAGAAAGACCTGGATACTCAGCTGATGTAAACTGGCATAGATCCCTTGAGATAAAAATTCCACTGGGTTCAGTTGTGTAACACCTACATGATAACTCATATGCTCACAGATTACACGTCCACTGGGTGAAGGAAAGGGAAACCTTTGGCCCAAACCTGAAATTATCATACCTACTCTTGTTTTGAAAATGCACACTTTTTATGGAAGTAACGTCTAGGAAGAAGTGGTTGCATGTGACCTTTTCCATGAGACAATAGATCTGACTGTAGTGACCAAACTGAAGGAAGCAGACCATGAGAGACAGTTCTCAGCTACTGGGGAATGGGGAGGACAGCCAGTTTCCCAGGTTACCATGCCCATCTGTGAACACTTACAGTTTGTGTTAACCAGGTCAGTTGCATTAACTCTCATTCCTCAGCCATGAACATTAAAATCATTCCCTTTCATATATGTTGTTAGACGGAGAAATACATTTAAGGATTCCTACATTTAAGATCTGCATCTTTACAAATTGTACCAATATTTATGAATGGGAAACCTCTTTCTCCAAGGCATAAAGTGCATTATGTCCACCTCAGCACCTGCTTGTCTTTTTCCAGATAGTGCAAAACACCCAAAGTTTGCTGAGGCATGCCAGTGTTGTCTGGTCACATCTCAATTCATCAGCTGCTACAAAGCACAACAGTCATGACACATCCTGGAGTTATAAGAACTTAAAATCTGTGTGAGAAAGTTATTTTCTTAGGAGACATATTTTCAATCCACAAAAAACTTTCTGAGGACATTTGTTTTTCAGAGAAAGAGTAGTTTTCTTCAGTTTATCTTAAACTTGATCCTGATCAGTTTAAGATAAGCCATTCCTAAAATCATGTTTAAGCTGGCCCTGAAGACAGCACCAAACTCTGCATGCTTGCCAACACCATGGCAGATGATCACAGTAAGGCAATGCCGTCTACTTCTAGTGGTTAACTGCATTCTGGGGGCAAACACTTCTGCAGCTGTCAGCATGACATAGGTGATGATGACAATGTCCACATGTATCAAAGTGTGTGGATATGCTCTTTCGGGTACAACTTAAGCCAAAAAAACTGGAAATTCAATATTCTACCACGAGCAAAGCCAATCATGAAATGGCAACTAAAATGGCAATATTTTAATGTCCCTTTACATGAAATGCTAATTTCCTTTTACTCCCAGCTTTCAATTTCTTTGATGCATTTTTTTAAGAAATCTCAGCTTCAGAAAAATGGAATCCTTTTAAGTACATTGCCACAGAACTATGACATGATAATTTATATGGAACATTAAGGAATACAGAAGTTATAATGGGAACTTTTCTCTACTTCTCTTGTCATCTGTTCTGTGAAGCTGGAAGACAGTAACTTTAAAAAAACCTGTGAAGGTAAATTCTTTTTCCACTCAAAGCGTAATAAGCCTGTAAGATCTTATGGAATGAGTATTATTGAAGCCAAAAAATAGTACAGTTTTTTATAAGGGAACAGATGTTTATTCCAATAAAAAGAATTTCTAGGAGTGCTATAAAAAGATTCTTAAAATAAAATTTCAGAAAGAATTTAATGGATTGTATTGCAAGATATGGTAGCCACAAATGTAAAAGAAGCAGCAGAAAGAAGTATTTCCTGTGAAAGCAATTATCACAGTGTTTCTCATATCTTCTCCTAAAATACCTAGCACTGGCCACTGGCAGAGAAAGATATTAAATTAGATTGATTTCTGTTCTGCTATAGTGCAGCAATTTCTTCATTTCATCTCCCTTCACCCCTTTCAGTATTGCGGATTTAACTCAAAAACCATCTTACTCGCAATAGCTAAATACACCACTAAGCTCCTGTTACTCCTAGTCAAAGGATGTCCTGATTTTGCTAGGGTAGAACACTAATTAACTTTGAGTTTTAAAGAAAAATGCATTGAAAGTAATAAATCAGATATTAAAAATTATAAATACTAGGGCAGTTTAGCATACTTTTCCTTTTCCAGTTTGTCATATGATTAATGGCTCGTGTGGCTTCTGAATTTTTCTATGTGTTATTTTCTGGGAACTTGAATTTTATCCTTCATAGCCCAGCATTGCTGGCAAAAGTGTTTTGTACAGCAGTGTGATAGATTGGACTGGGGCACAGTTTGTTGTTGTTCCATTATATTTCATCCTGATCATCTTGCTCACCTGGGCCACATGAATGCACTGGCAGCAGGGGGACATTGCACAAGGGTAGCAGTGCTCTGCTAGGGCCAGGGAAGGACAGGACAGTGCCTGAAGCTTTTTGTGGTGGTGGAACATCAGGTAAGATATTACCTGCATATCTCAGTCATGTTTAATGAAGTGTTGACTTCAATGGATATTTATATACAGTGGCAAATGCATTTGCCATTCAATGGCAAAAAAAAATTATTGATCAGTGCTGTCTGGTCAGCACATTCTCATAGGAAGAGCTTTAAAACATTCCTGAAAGTAAAACTCTAAAGACTGTGGTGAGAATAGGGAGAGAACTGTAAAAAAAAAAAAAAAAAAGATCCAGGTAACAAAAGTTTCCTTCCTTCCTTTCTTCACCCCAAACACAAGGCAAAAGCTGTGTACCTTAGAACAGCTTGCATCTCAGCTCCAACTGTGCAACAGCAGCTACGGGAGCCGCACAGAGGCTGCTTCCCCGCAGATCCGCCTGGTACCATGTGCCTCAGATAAGTTACACAGCAGGGAAAACTTGTTTCCCTTCACAACACACTTGTTCTGTACCAATCCTGCAGAAGAGCTTGAAATCTCTGGTAAAAATAACTTTGCTCTTCCACACTTTTGATCCCCAGGTTGGATTTCCCAGGACAGGGCTTTGAAAACATTTTTTTTAAAACAAAAATGCAGTAAAATATGCCACCTGAGCTTGGACAAAATAAACAACCCTCTTACTTCTGCACCCTTGCATATCATTACAACTCAGGGTTATAACAGTCAGACCTCAAACTATTAGAAATTTCTTCAACCCTGTATCCCCTTGGGGCTTCTTTGATATGAAGCCTTTGTGTGGTTGAGTACAGTAGCTGAAACAACCAAAATCACTCAGACCACAGAGAATAATATTTTTATTTTAATCTTCCAAAGGTCAGTAAAGCTGAACAGCAGTAAATTACATCACTAAAAATGCATTGTCTATCAACACAGCACAACTTCACAGCTGCTTTCCTCAGTCTTTAAGTCTGTGTTATGCAGTCCAGGATTTTTTTTTAATTTTTAAAATTTTTTTAGACCAAATTTCAGCATTTGTGAGAAACAATAGAACCTCTTTTGGAAAGAAGACTTCCCCTGTCCTTCAATAATACATAGATATTTTTATTTACAGTAATTCTAGTAAAAGAACTGATTTCCATCCTGCCTTACCACCAAATAGCAAGTAATTGTTCAGCAGAGGACCACGACAATATGGGAAAATCTCTGCATTTAAAACAGAATACAAATTGGCAACTAGACCAGCCTGCTCTTGAGCACCTGAGCAGCAGCAGAGAAAATGGACTTGGGAGTATTTATTTTGCAGGGAGGTGTTTTCACCCCAAACAGTTGGCCAGTGCAACTCACAGCGCAGGCTCCACATCACAGCACGGGGCTCAGCATAAATGTCCAGCAAAGGCTCTAGGGCGAGTAGCCAGCCAAAAGGGCACCTCTGACCCCCTTCCCTTTCCCCTCCACCTTCTACCACTCATTTCCCATTGAACCCAGGATGAGGTGGTCTCAGTTTAGCCGGCTGACCTGGTAGGACAATTACCCCTGCCAAAATCCACGATAGCTTCCCACCAGAACAGGGAGCTTAAGCAATTTAACGCCCAGCAGCAGGGTGAGGGGCAGCAGCAGCTGGACCACCCCTGTCAAGTCAGCTCCTGTTAGACACAGAAACCTACCCAAAGGAAACCAAAGGTACATGCTTTCTGTCAAGTCTGAAAGACCAAGCATGGTGCAACCCAGCCCCAAATGATTTTAAATAATCCTGCAATATTATTAACTAGAGACAAAATAATGTAGCTACTCTGCCTGGTGGAATATCTCTCTTCCTTGCTTATGGATTGTTTCACAGAAGAAGACATTTATATATGAATCTCTAATGTAAACATTATCAGCTTATACTAAGTCTGATGGTGACAAAGGCTTCTGCTGTCCTGAATATTGAGCAAAAAGCTATTAAATGTCATCAGAAATGAAAATTATAGAATTTTTGTTTACCAGTGGAGATCAACTTTTGTTAAAGGGAGATTATTTCTGTGTGAAAGTGCTCATAAAGTTGTTTTTAAAAAAGGTTTTATTTTGACAGATCTCTGACAATATATTGTTATATATGAAAATTTCTACATTGTCTTATGCAAATATACATTGCTAAGGTATGAAGTAACTTAACCAAACTTTTACAGAAAATTAAGAAATGATCTATACCAAAATCTGAAATTATACAGTGTATAAGCTCTGTCTACATTTATGCAAACTTGTACAAAGCACTGCCCAAGCAGAGGTTTTAAAAAGGCCCTCAAAAGACCAAAGTCACTGTGTGAATTTTGTCCTCAGATTTATATAGCCATTGCCATATAAATCAGCCACAATAATGTGCATACAAATGCATTTGCTAATTAGCTACTTTTTTTCCCTCCCTAAGCTGCTCCGCTTAAAGACTAGTACATCCTTTAGACACAGGCAAATGAGGTGATTCACATTCTCACACAAAAGTGTCTTTGCATTTATAATGCCAAGGAAGTAGATCTGGTCTCCTGCTGCTTCTGGAATATAAAAGAGTCTAAACCCTCAGTTCTAAAATATCGTTCTATTTTCTGTTGTTACAGACATTACTTGAATAAGTAGGAAACAGAGAATTCATCTGTGAGCCTTTTATTCATCAGCTACCATACCACCTTAGAAATCTTGCAATAGTTATTGATTCAGTATTTCAGATTTTTCTAGACAATACAGGTGGCTCAAAAATTGCTGGAAGCATCATAAACAGTATCTGTGCCTAATCTGTGTTGAGTTCACTTTCCCTGGAAAAGAGTATGCCATACTCGTATGAGAATTTGGGTTGAAAACATGAACATGAGGAGCGAGGCATCAGGAGATCCAGCAGACCATAGGGGTGATTACAGCTGCATAGTGGGAATCAGCCTCACCTTCACCCCTAGGAAGGAATTTGCCTCTTATCGTAGTGGGAATCACTGTAAGCTTGCTTACCAACTCCCACGTGCCTACTTGCTTTTGCCACTAATATCATCCTACATAATTTTACTAAAACAAAGAGAAATTTCCAATACCCTAGTCCAGGCATAAGAAAGCAAAGCCTCATGGAAGTTATATGTCTATGTGTCTTTTTTTAAAAAAAAAATGTGTTTGTGAATGTATATTGTTTCTACAGTATATTTCGAAGACATTCATATTTCAGGTTAAGTACGTGTTTGAACTATTTAGTGATAAGCAAAGGTAAAGGGAATACCTAACTAGCATTTGAGAAAATGAAACTTCCATGTAGGAGCTTAAATAGAAAGGAACATTCAAAAAATTGATCCTTCCTTAGCTAGAAATATTTATATGGCATTCTATATTTTGCATTACATATTGAGAATTTACCTTGCCATCAAGATATGTGTAGGTTGCCTAGATAAAAGTCATTTTCTATGCAGATATTTACTTTGCAGAGTAAATTAAGTTAATAACCTTTTCAGTTGCTAGGCATTACAGAAGAAATGCTTTCAAAACGTAGAAAGGTTTGGGTTGGTTTTTTTTATGTTTGCCCTGTAACATTTTTAGTACTGGAAAAACATAACTTGAAGAATAACAGTAAAATATCACTAATCTCATAAATTGATGTTGTCATAAATACTTTAGCATCTCTTGGGCATTATAAGAAAAAAATCCTTGACATTTTCCAGTGCTGTTTCCTAACAAGCAGCTCAGCAGAGAGATAACAGAGTACCATAGCAAGCAGTAACTAAAGTACATCATCTCCTTCATGATAAAAACAGTAATTGTGAAAAAGCGGACAATGCATTTTGTAATTCTCATAGCAACAGGATTCTTACAATCAAAATGAATGGTATTATCAGGGGAAAAGCGAAGTTTGGTGAAAGGCTTTGCTTGGAAGGCAGGTCAACCGATTCAAAAGCCCCGTCTTTCAGCAGTATTCAGTCAGGGCTGCACTAACGCAATTAAATTTGTCTATATAGTTGGTTTGCTACAATTGCAGATGGCAGAAATAGTCCGTTGCCAGCTATCCTTTGAAAGCTTGCTTTTGGTTTAAACTAAACAAGCAAATAAACTTCAGAAAGTTTTATTCATCTTTGTTTAAGACTACAAAGTCAAAAGAAAAATAAAGGGGTTTTCTTATGTTTGCTGAGATTTTCTATTTACATAAAATATTTTGTTCTTATCTGTTGAGTAAACTAATAAGATCCTCTTAAAGAAGGATTTATTTTTTTTCACTAGCACATTTCAACATTTAATAATTTTAAAAGTGCCTTTCACAATAGTTCATAGAATTGTTTAAAATTAATATCACTGTGCTCTGGTGAATTGGTGCTGTTAAATTAAAAACTGTTCTGACAAATCCATGCCAGCCCTAGAAACCTGCCTCCTGCTTACATGGGAGCAGATAAGGAATAACTTCATTTAATCAAGATATAATGGTATAAAAGAAAAGAGAAATGAGTTCTAAATATTGCTAAAAATGTACAGAGCTTCCATTCTCCAACAGACTGAGACAGGCAAGAAACTGTCGTTTATTACTGCAGATGTAACTGGCTAATTCTCCTTTCTCATGGCCTTTAACTAGACCTGAGATCTCCAGATACTTGTCAGCCTTCACAAATACACGGCCAGTGCTACGGACACCATCATGCCTGCCCTAACACTGAAGTGATTTTAAAGCTAGGCAGACTTTATCAAACCCTAAATATACATATTACATACAGACTGACAAGAAAGGCATATCAATTTACAAGTAGAGGACATATGATCTAATGCCATTCATCTAAATGTACTGCTGAACTGTAATGAGTAGGTGTCTCAGAGACTGAGTAGGTACTACAAATAGCAAAGATGTTAAAATGGCAAAAGATTTCTACATGTCAGCATTCGCTACTGAAATTTATATTCTGGGAAAATGCATCTACATCCATTCTAATGTTTCAGAATGACTTTTTTTTTGGGGGGGGGGGGGGGGAGTTTGTTTGTTTGTTTGAATGTTTAAGTCGTTTTAGCTAATACATCTATCCCCAGTGTATCAATGTATCTTGCAATAACAGACATAGCTCCCAGGAAAGACACCGTGATAACAAGATACCTATTAAGATCTAGTGCAATTCTGGTTCTAGCTAGTTTTCCACAATCTATATACTAGCCTTTAATAAAGAACAACACTGGGAACTGTTTCTACCAGTTGTTTGTGTTACAGGTGAGCTACATAACCAGGGCGACTGCCCATTTCTCATAGAAGTTTCTCACAACTCTAATATCCTTTCAGGATTATTTTTTTTTTTTAATAAAAAGGTTTCAATTTTATTTGATCTTCTTTTCTATTGTGACCTTCAGAGCTCTTTTTTTTCTTTTTTTCCAATTCTTTTTTATCTATTCCTAACTGAAGCATTTTAAAATGCAAGTCTAACATGTGGCTATCTAATCTGTGCAAGTCTAATTCAGGGTGCCAAAAGTGTAATAAAAGCCAATTTTAAAAGTTCAGTTTTCATAGCTCTGATACTTTCACATAGCACTGTTTCATTTAGGTGAAATCATGACAAACTACAGAATTCATCATTGGTATGCAGCCTTAGTGGTGACTGGTATTACAGATGGGCTATACTGATTTTCCAAACATTGAAATATAAACTTTTTTTTTTTTTTTTTTAATTGGAACAGCAATATCTTTCATTTAATGTCAGTGGTTTTCCACTGTCTCACAAGAACATGGTCCAAGAATATCTGGTTTCTTAGGGATGGAAGAACAGTGTTTAAAGTATCTGAAGAATTTCTAGCTGAAAGGTGGGGTTTTTTTCTATCTATATTTTGTTAACTGAAGAGCAAGTTAAAAACATCACATATGTATTGTGGTGATCAACTCCTATGATGTGAGTTTTATCGTTTCACAGAACAACACAAACTTGAATAATATCAGTCATTCCAACAGTTTTTAAGTCTGTCTAAAAGCAACATCTCCACCCACGAAAGCAAATCATCTTGCTTTCCCATCCCTCTAAAAGAGCAGCTTTTTCTTCCTCCTAACTCCAATGATTTCCCCATCTCTAAACAGCAGAAGAAAACAGTGCACCAGGGGAGTCAGCCAGCCCTTTCTCTCAGATGTCTGCCTTTCAAGCAAGCCCCAAGCAAGACCTGTTCTTTCACACCTGTTAAGAGAAAGTTTGCTACCAATGACACTGGCATTATTTTTGTCTTCAAAGACACAGTTGCCAGCAATTCAAATGGATTGCCCATGCACCTCTTCCCTTTCAAGCAAGTGCATGTGGATTTTTACATCAAGAAAAGCTTTTCAACGCTTTGCCTGGTGTCAGCTGCTTCCTACCTACTACATAGTTGAACAGCTGCTCAGTACAGGCAATGCTTGCTAATACTGCCTTAAATATACATTTACGTGAAGGATAAGGAGGTTGGGGTTGAGTCAGTGTACCTACGTCCCTTTATATAACCAGAAATTTGGCTTTTGTTGTCTAAGCCAATCTACGTGTATATTAAAGCAGTATTTGCACCACCTCAGAGAAGCCACAGACTTACACTGGCAGCATTATTCAGCCGTTGCTGTACGTAGCATCCCACAAATATTACCAACAACTCAGTGTGCAGCGTACTTGCCAGTTCCCAGGCTTTCTTCCATGGGACCCCTCGTTGTCCAGACTCGCACAGGAAGCATGCACAGAGTACAGGCATTGAAACTGCATCTCCCAAATCAAGAGCTAATACAAAGACGAAATTATTTGTCTAGTTTAAAGCTATACAAAAACACGAACAGAAAAGACACCTTGCTGACTAGAGTATAACTTACTGTCATTTAGTACGGCCTACTTCTACTCAGGAAAAAAATATCATTCCTCAGCAAATACTTGTTCTTCATTTAGAAGCAACCATTCAAAGGACTGCTAGTTGAGTCTGACATCAAACTGCTGTGCTATTTGCTTATCTACCAGATACATCTTTTCTGGGTGCCTCTTCTAATGCATAGCATACAGCTAAAATTTTACATAAGCTTCTGTATCGTCCCTGATCAATTATCTCATGTATCCATCTGCTACTATAGTTTTGATCTCCTTGGGGGTGATATACAGGCTCAGGACTTTTCCAAAGTATTGCTATGATTTTGAGTTGCTCCATCAGCTGTATTTGCATCCTTAAGCAGATGTGACTGCTTTTTCTGCTTTCTTGCTCCTCTTTACAGCTTTCTCACTTCCAGATTGCAGGCAATTGCCCTGTTGTGTGCCAAGCATTCAATCTTGATAGATACCAATTTTGTGTAATATACACAGAGGGCATCTGTCATGGCTTCTCCATATAAATTACATCTAAATTGTGTGTAGATAGAACATAAATCATTCATGCAAAAAGTCATAGGTAGATAACTGTGCAGAGCTTAACAATAATATTTTATTTTTGCTGAAAATTAAAAATATATATCTATATAGTCATCCACACACAAATGTTCACATCCAAGCCTAGAGTGAAACATTTATTTGGAAACACAGTAGTGTTTGATGTAAATTTAGTGCAATAGAACATTAATTTAGTTGTAAGCACTGTGGACTTCACTGACTGTCACTGCAAAAATGTACTTTTGGGAGCAGTGCATCACTAGGAGAAAGGCAGAAGGCACTATTCAGGAATAAAAGTATTTCCAGATACAGGTAACTGGACTGCCACTACCAAGGGCAGCTAAACACAAGTGTGGCAAAAATTGACTGTGTGCTGTAGGAGCATGCAGCAAGACTCTGAAATATGTAACTACAATGACACACTGTGTGCAGCAAACTATTAAGTGCTGCAAAGCAGTACAGTGCTGTTGTGGCACATCTTTCACCATCCCACCAGTCTGCTCCTTGCTGTCCTCTCCCTGTCCTCCTTTATCCTGAGATCTGCCATCCTGTTCAGCACCAGCCCAAGCATTTATACTGCAGAAGATGCATTTTATCTGTGCAGAAACTCCATGCAAGAGTCCTGTAGTGAACTTACCCAATGCTTTACTTCAGAAGAAGTAAAATTAAGCCTATTTTTTTTTTGCTTTTTGTTTGGTTGGTTGGTTTTATTTCTTTTTATTTTATTGTTAGGCACCTACTTTTGAAGGTTTGAGCCATAATTAATAGAAGACTATTTGGTCACCAATTATATACCCTTTAAAAAGTGATGTAATCAGAAATCACATTTAATCATGAACCACCACTTTCAAATCCAGACATCACAAGCAAACATCTAAAAAGAAGTGACATGGCTAACATGAGTACCAATACCTGACACCACATATGGCCAAAATCTCTAAAAGAGATGCTGGTTACTTGCAACAGTCAAGTCACCTGGTTTTAATTGTCTAAACATGTATGAAGATGCCAACTGACGGCTGGTCAAATTTGGCTTGACGGTCCAAAAATGTTACCATTACAAGACATAAATTAGTTCTAAAATTCTTAAGCTATGAATTTAATTTAACAATGATACAGGTTTTCTGCTCCAATTATTTTTCCACATTCATGATCCAACAAAATGACAGCGCATTCTAAACAAGAGGCTTCTTTTTCCTTTCAACCTAAACCTTTAACAAAAAAAAAGAACAAAATCCCAAGCCTTTGCACATACATAAGCTTCACTAAATCATCCTATTACTGAGGAACCACACCAATATCCATTACAATTATTAGATCAGGCTTTAATGCTGAAAAAGTAGATGTAGGAACCTAGTGCTTAGATTTCTGTGATGTAATCCAATATTATCACAGCTTGAATTCTTCCTTTCATGCCCCTCAAACACTTCTAAAAAAGCCATTTCACACATAGAGATTTAAAAATGACAAAAATGCACATTTGATCTAATTTCCCAAATCAAAACATTATGTACATTTAACTGTTCTCATTGTTAAATATGCTTCTACAATGAATAAATAAAATATTTTTTAATTTTTTGATAGGTAGTTACAAAAAACATTGTTGGATTTTTTTCCCTTTTTTTATTAACCTTTTCCATTAAAGACATGCATAGTCTTCAGTTTTAGAAGTGCTGTGTACCGCTTCACTGAGCTTACATTCTGCAGGAGCATACACTGTTCATGACTTAAGTACTACTTTTTTATTTCTAAAGCCATCAACAATTATTAAACTCTACGAGAATAAATGTCCTTATTAGCATGAAGATTAGAACATCTTAGGCGCAGAAAAATGTCAGCTGCTTGTCAGAAGTCATTTTGAGTGTGCTCTCTTGACCCATTCCCAATTTAAAAGTCTGTTCCTCTGGAACAAGACAGATAATGAGTGCAGCATGAAAACAGCCAGTAAACGAGCAATACAAGAAATTTGTCTTACTAATTGAAAGAGCATAAGCTAAAATTATAGTACATTAGCTAAGTATCCAAAGTGTTAGAAAATGTCATGAGAAATAAGTAACTTCATCTTGGACTGTCTTTCTCAGAGATACAGAGTACACAGCACTGCAGAATAAGCAAGGGGGGGGGGGAAGAAGAGAGAAGCTACAGTGAGCTAAGGGCGCTTTATTTCTAAGCAAGAAGTCTACATAGGATGCTAATTTGCTTTGATCTGTTTTAAGCTTTCCTGAATCCTCATGTAGACAAAATCTTAATGATTCCTTCATCCAAACAGATTTAGAAATATCAATTGTGTACCATATCGGAGAGTCCTCCCTAACAGAACTCTGCCACGCTGCCATCTGCACAGCCCTGAGGATGCAACTGCTTGGAATGGTGTAAAGGAACCTTTTGGCTTTGCTTTTGTTTCTAAACTTTAGGAGGACATAGAAGTTAGAAAGCCAAAACATCATAGTATAACAGAACTTCAGTAATAGCAAATCTACTAATGAGGGCAGAGTGTACACAAATTCATTAAATATGATAGGGTTGCATAAATTAGAGTAGCCAAGGGCAGCTGTAAGATTTGGTGAATATATTACTGTACTATATGACTTTGTTGGAATAATTATGCTGCCATTCACTAAAACTTAATATATACCCTCCAACAAGAGCACATAAGTATAAATTTGGGATTAAAACCAAATAAAAACATTTATTAAATTCTGTTTATTATTTAGGCTTTTACTTTTTAAAATAGCTGTACAGAAACAAGCGTGGTTGATACTGTAAGGAATAAACCACATCACATGTACCTTTAGAAATGTTACCAAATAAATAGGGGAAACACTATTAGAACCACTTCATAATTTGATTTAGTAAGGGTAGATGATTTTGACTAGAACTGCACTGTGGACACAGTAGTTGCAGGAAGATACAGCTGTCAGGAAGATGTGCTGGTATAATTACCTTTAAAGCCCTCATCTGTTTCATGAATTTTAAAATTGTGAGGCTCGTTCTCTGACGAAGATTCCCAGGGAGCCCCATCACACTAGCCTTAGGGATAACACTCCAGTCTTGTCTTTTCAGATTTCAGACAGTCTTGGATTTTATACTTTGGACATTCACTTTCTGAAATCGTTTCCCAGGTGTTTGAGCATTGTTTTCAGAGGATTGTGAAATCTGAAAGGTGGATGTGTTTTTCATATGTATTCATACCAGCACCTTATATAACCAAAGAAATGTTTTGTTCCATCCCAGAATAATGTTTATGTTGAACAATATTATGTTTGTTTTTAAGTTGCCAGCAAACCTGGGAAATCATTCATTCACACAGCTGTACTGCTTCAGTGCTCTTCCTCTTTCCTGCATCCCACTCATCTTATGTGAGGCTGATAAACAAGTCACCTTTCACAGATTCTATCAGATACTGCCTAAAAACACTCCAGGATTCAGCCCAAACACAAAACATCAGACAAAAAAAGTTCTGAAAAATCAATTAAAAATGCCACTATCTCTAGCTGACATTCTTCTGAGCAGACACAGTTGAAAAGACGCTGGAAAGAATTATGTCAAACTCTCATCTGACAAGGCTGCCCAGGATGCAGAAGCTTTTCTTAACTTATTGCGCAATAACTTACTTCTTTGACTACAGGATCTGAGAATGCTCAGAGGGATTCACAGGGTTAGATGACTTCAGAAATTCTGACATCCCTTCTGTAACACAGTTCCTGTCCATGCCTTTTTGAAAACCTGAATTCGTCATTAGTGTCAAGAAGACATGGAGAGGAAAGAGCCATGCTTTAATATTAAGACACTTCTCTTTTCCTTGCATTTACTCTGACACAAAGGGCACATAATTTTGTTAGGAATGTCTGTCTTCACATCTGACATCCTCCTCCACTGCAACCATGTTTCTTGTTAAGCCTTTGTAGGAGGCTCCACCAGTTACTGTAGGAGTAATACTAAAATGTAACAGAAATGAATGTAACCGTGGAGGTTCTGTTGATGTGCAGAAATCTACATATAACCCTTTCAAATATTAACACATGCAGCTGTTCTACGGTTGTTGGTATCTTATCTGTTTAAAGAAATAGATAAGACTTTTATTTAGTACTTGGAAATTGGGAAAATACTAACAAAGACTTTGAATCAGAGATAACATTGGTAAAACTTCTTTACTGCTAGCAAAGTCATGGCTTTCTGAGAGATCCAAGATGACTACTATTAGATTTTATTTTCTTTAACAGCTGCCTCCTTCAGCTGTAATGCCAGCTCCTCAGAAGGAGCTATTTGTGTATACCCTCCAGAGCTTCTGTTGCTATTTCACAGATTCACACAGAATATTAGGGATTGGGTTTTTTTCAGTTATTTAGGACCTTTACCTTTATTATTTCAGTTTTATACCATTGTATCTTCAGACATTTCAAGAACAATGCCCAAACCCTCCTCCCAGTACCTGTGTAGGGTATGTGCCAGTTTTTGACATGGAAAAATCACTACAAGTACATATTGCCTCATTCTGCTGAAAGTACTAAACACACACCTCTGTCCTGTTTTTAATTCTTTTGTGACAGTGGTACTATTATATATTCTGATTTTTTCTGTAGCAAATCCTTTACGTTCTTTGAAACTACATAGCTTTTGTAACCAGTAAAACTGCCTCTCCTGCAGTGAAGCAGTATCTTGTAAAACTCAATGTAACAACTACAGAGGTACTGCCTTGTCCAAGCTCACCTTCCCAGCTACTACAAGAGTATGTGATATTCATGTGATTGATAAAGATAACTATCATGGGTGGATGTGGGTGCACTTTAGTAGAGGACTATGTAATCATACCAGATACTCTGGGAACTCACCCTCCAGCAACCACTGCTAAAACACCTTGCCAACCTCTCCCTCCAGGGTAAGATCATGCTTATTTAATAGTTCCTTTGCTATACACAACAACATGATCACGTCTTCTCTTGACCTACTTATATATTGCTCCCATATTAGGAACTTATTAATTGTTGATCTAATTTTTAGTAAGATCCTCCTCCTCTTTACTAGTAAAAGCAATCACTTTCTAGTCCTGGGTGAATAGCTGGGAACGATTGCCCTTTCATTGGGTTTCCCCCAATGTTTTCTCTTCTTTTCCCAGTGTAGATATACATTCAGTTATTGACTTGTATACAAGTCCTGCATTCTATCTTAAAAGCAGCTTTTAATGCATTTGTTACTTTCCCTCTTCAGAAATATTAACTACTATGTTCCTGTTGGCAAACACTACGCTCAGCACTCGTGCCCCGCAGAGGGTCTGTGCACAGCCCTGCACAGCATTGCCCCAGGCTGCACAAGTCTCTGGGAGCCCCCCTCTGCAGCGCTCAGGGGGGGCTGCATGGCAAGCAGCACAAGATTAACTGGGTCACTGGGTACGTTCGTCTGTATTAAACATCCAATTAACAACGGAATAGTTCACTCACTTTTGTTAGGAAAGCGCTTAAAATGGATGGTTATCACCGGCACATGAATATTTGAGGATCGTTTAAACTGTGAATATATTTCCTGGATGTGTTTGTTTCTTGAACTACTGTTTTTCAATGTGATGTAAAACTGACGACTTCAGTTTACAGAGAGGATGCTTGATTTCCTTCAGTCACATTTAAAATGAGATGTATTTTAGCCTTAAGCTGAGGACATTTATTTGCATTATTTCATCTTAGATTAACATGTATTTGTTTCAGGGAAACACCACTCCAAACACCTCAAAAGGAACAACTACCTTTTATCATCTTTCCCATTAACCATAAACCTTGATTGGTAGCACATTGTATGTAGGCATTCAGTAAGGAAAATGCAAAATTATCAAACATTAACTGAATAAATATTGCATTATATTATAGAACATTAGTAAATGCCAAAAAAACCCAAGGAAATAATAAGAAATTAATAACTAACGATAATTACAGTACTCACATCACCATTAAGCACAAACATATCAAAAAGAAACTGCAAAATAATTATTCATTTATGAAATACACTCAGTATTTTAATGCCATAGTAGGAACATAATAATTATCTTAACAGTCAAGGTGAATTTCATTTATTGCATATCTATTAGTTAAAGATTGTCACTGGATCAGTTTTAAAGCAAATACAATTAAGGTATCACCTAAACTTTCTGTTAAAGAGTTGTTAGGAGGGGGACATACAAAACCCATGTCTTTTAAATCATGTAGGCAGTTTTGAAGTAATAACTAGGCCATTTAACAAAGGCTAGCACTTTACATTTACAGGATGCATTATATTCAATCATGCTCCAACTATACAATTACAGGTGATTTTGCAGTTGTTTGCTTCATTTCTCAGAGCATGATGGCACTTAGAGTAATATAATTACTCATCTAATTATATAACATGGTTGTAATAAAGCATTTGGACTGCTCAGTAATGACAGCTGAGAACATAGATTGAACATGTGTGTATATACACAGCTATCATATTATTCTAAAAAAAGGATTTTTTTTCTTAATTTAAAGTTGTTCACGTTTTAACCATTGTGAGATGATTGACAAAGGCTTAATAGTGTCATTGACTTAAGTAAAAGTCCAAAGCAGATTTTTTTTCCATTTTGAAAGAGTAATTTTCTTTTTTGTTTTTTTCTGTTTTGCATTTTTCCATGGTGACCCTGATTTAGGGGTTGAATCCTCACAGCCAGATACCTACATCCCTGAATGGAGCTCACTGACAGCACAACTCCACCAAGACGCAGGAAGTATTTAAACAGGCTGTGCAGAGGTCTACAAAGGTTCATCTTGGAGAGTTTTGAACTGTACTGCATGGTTATTTTTTTTTTCTAGTACCCTACAGATGCCAATTCTCAGCTCTGCTGAGAAAGGAGATGTTAGATTAGGCAGGATGCAATTGTAATATGACTATATTGCTTCCACTGTCCTAACTTGTCTATTGCAAGTTATTTACCCCCTAGACAGCCCTGCAACAGTCTGTAGGAACAGGACCTGTGTGTTTCCACTTAGCAGGAAGAAAGGTTGTGGTCATACTAAAGGGCTTCTATTCAAAACTCTTTAGTAGATAAGAGCACTCCAATCCACCCAACTACAAAAACAGGCCAAATTAATTTGATTCAACTGACCAAAGCAGCCTTCAAGGGAATGCCATGATGGTTATCAGCTCTACGGTTTTCCTTTGATCATTCCCTTGACTGCAGAATCTGCAACTTAATCCATCCTTTTCTCAACATACCCTTATTAAAAATACAGGATGAGTACTAGAGTATTCTTCCAACTGTCTTCATGTATTTGTTTTCTGGCTTTAGACGTCGATTATAGCCACAGCACCAACCAGGTTCTGTTGGTTAAGGAGGACTTCGTACTTTGAAAGCTTTCTGTACCACAGTGTTTGTCCTTGATATGCTAAGCTCATTTTTGAGATAGGAAAAAAAACTTTCCAGATTCCTCCTGCTTGTTTACCCATCTTCCCCCCCTTAGAAGTTAACACACATTATGCTAACAAGAGCTCAGAAGCTGTAGCTTTGTACACTACAGAGTCCTTTGGGTGGGTTAATCAAGAGAGTGTAAACAGAGCGTAGACCTCATGTGGTTACTTCATGCATTCCAAAAGTTACTAAGCATTTTTAATACGGTTAAATTACAATATCAGATTCCTATATATGGTCCCAGAAGACTGAAAGCAGGTTAGTCTTGTGTTATGATTGAAGTTGACCTTGCTAGTTTGCCTCTAGCATGATATTTTCCTGTACTGCCTACTGCAAGTCTTTTGTTTCTTGCATTTCTTCGCTTAATGTGAGTATCCAAAAGAGGATTTGTACGTCTTTTTTGCCAGTTCTCATCAGAATTTTCTAGTTTGAAATTTTTATTGATCATAAGGAAAAAAATTCCCCTCAGCCTACCAAACTGCTCCTCTTCACAAAGCATGAAGAAGTATTTGTACTCCTGCAACTGAAACTCATGTGTTTAACTGGAGTCTGATTAAAAAGTGAAGGCCAAAAAGGGCTTCAGTGCAACATCCCAAACCAATGTGACTCACCTGACTGTTCACTACAAATGTATGTATGAACAGTCAGATAGTACACGACTGTTCACTATAAATGTATGTATGAACAGTCAGACAGTTCTCAACAATCTCAGTATAGCAGTATGTGAGCAGGGTTAAGGTGCAAGCAATTTCACCTAAAAAAGTGTAAGAATATATACTGGAGTAAAACCATATAAGCAGTGCACTGGAAGTTCAAAATTATAATCTCTGAAGCTTAAGCATCAAGAACATCTTCTGACATTAGGAAAGTAAATATTTTTCTGTAAGTGAATACCAAAATACAAATAGTTACAATGACTTATTTGTGGTTAATGCACATTTCCTCCTTCACAGAACTCTTTGGTTTGTAAAGGTAAGCAACTGTAAGATACTGTCAACCAATAGGTGAATTAGCCTGCATGAAAAAATGGCTACTGGTTGGAAATGTGAGATAATTCATGGAAATTCGACTAATTCCTAGCAAAGCACTGAGCTCTTGGATGTACTAAAAAGAAATTATTTCGGCCAGAAATTATCTGGAAGCAGAAAGAGAATACACATTTGGAATGCAACACAACTGACTTATCCTGTGAATGTCTCGCCACTTTTCAGAACTGTTTAATTCCAAATCAAACTCTTATATTTTGGATGCCTGACAAGAGCGTGTTAAAAATTCCTGGAAGGGCCAAGCGCATAGAGGCTTTTCATTCTGAAAACAAACAGAACCAAAACATTTACAACCTTATCTGTGAAAGGGAACTGTCAGCTAGGGACAAGTATTTGAAACTTAGTGCAACAGCATCCATATAGAAGGAAAAGGAGAGCTCCCATGTCTGTAGATTATTTCATGGGGGTTTCTGAATCCAAGCAAGAAAGGATCTCTCTTTCTAATTAAAAATATGGTCGGCATAATTATGATAAATGAGAAATAAAGTTCCATAAGTAAATGAGTTAAATAAATGAAATTTATTTAATCAAGTTAATCATTCACAAAGCTTCATACCAAGATGATGTTTTCAACTCAGTGTTATAAAGGAAGCCATATCAACCATTTCGGATGAAGATAAAATATTCTGTGGAATAAACTAACTATTCATATACTCAGGGGAAAAAAAAAATATTAAAAAAAAAATAAAATAGGCATCACATCACCCAAAACTGCATCAAAGAATACAGAACAACTAGTTTCTTGTACTAAGGGATGAGAGCTTTTTTGGCTGGACACATTTTCCAGCATTCTTTGGCCCCCAACTTGGTAAAAACAATTTGTTTTATCAGTTGACAATTGTCTCTGTTCCTACTGAGCTCCAGCTCAGGTCTGTGTTAGAAAGTAGATGAGCACATGTTTCATATTCCCCAAAACATTGCTCAAGAAAGCTGATTTAGACACAGGAAAAGAAAATATGTACATATGTAAACGTGTATGCAAACACACAGTAAGGTCTTTGACAAGATTCTGATTTTTGGGAAAACCTGAAACACAAGACAGTAACTTTTTTACTTCAACAGTCTTTTGTAAAATGCAGTAGGAATACAATGTTAAAAGAATAAGGAGTCTTTTCTGCAATTTTAGAGACAATTATCTAGAATTGTAAACCACAAGCATTCAAACAAAATTTAGGAAGGCAATCCAGATCATATTCTCCCTTTAAGAACTAGGAAGAAACCTGAAAGCAAAATAGCTGGGGGTGGTGGGTACAGAAGGCAAACATACTTGTAAATAGCTAAATAATGCTTACAGGACTTTTCCAGGAAGGCAGTGGAAACCTACATAGTAGAGACTTGAACTTGAGTCTTCTGCATTCTAGATCACTGGTTTACCCTAATGTAAAACTTCTCTCTCACAAACGTGTTTTGGCTAGAAGTTCATTTTTTTTTTTTTTTTTTAAACCTAGTCATTGAAAACTGATTTTCTGAGGAAAGAAATCCATTGGGAAATTTCCAAGAAAACTGCACTAGAAATTACACAGACATACAGCTATATACACACACAAGCACAAGGGAGCACTGTCCGTAAGACCAAGAGACTGAGCTCAACCTTCTGCCATGGTTATAAGCAGCACTGACAATTCTCCAGTGTTTGTCATGTATGACAAACTACTGTCAACTCCAGATGTGATACTGACAGTTTGTGAAACAGAAACAAGTCACCAGGATTTTCAAACATTGATTAAAGGCACCCAAAAGTCTGATCTACCAGGTTGTTTTCCTGGGGTTCATTAGTGCCAGGGAAACACTCATAGTTTATTATTACTTGAAATTATCTGTAACGTAAGTGGAAGCCTTAAAGAAAAGTTTCATTTAAGGAAAATAAAAGGTTAGCAACTTGTTTGCCATGTTGGAAGGACAAATAGTTGTCTCAGGGGGTAGAAGTCAGTCAGCTAATTATAAAAATACATTTTTTCTAGTGTTTAGAGAGAGAAGCTCTTTGAAGCCTGCACAATGTAACAAACTAAAATACATCTCCAGCGCTGGTGCTCCAACTTACAGCACCTGATGCAGGAGACAGCCTCTGCCTTTGGTCAGGATCCATTCCTCCCCCTCAGATCAGGGTTCACCATTCTTTCCAAGGAGAGAATGGTAAATTTACACTGCTGCTCCCTTCCCCTGCTTCTGTCAATTGTGCAGCTACATGCCACTGCAGCAAGTTTTTAAGAGAAAGAGATTGTTATCTTTTTCTCCTGTAGGTTGTATTGATTTTTTCCTAAAATTTCATTTAAAAATGCATTTGTAATGGAAACTGCAATAAATCTATAAGTATGAAATATAGTTTGATATTATCATTTTTGCTAGTTTTAAATTCCCCATTTGTTACTTTTAAAAATAAAACATTCTTGTAATATTTTTCAGAACTTATTTTGGTGTCAGTTGTGTAGTTCTAATGGTAGAGCCATCAGGCCCCAAGTTTACTACTCCAGGACAACAATTTTAGTACAGATATAGGGGAAAGTCAAAGAAACATGGAGAATTACTGTTCAGAAGGAACCAGCCCACCTACTCTTCTCACAATGATATTATATCATTTGCATGCAGTGACATATGGACAAATGGTACTAAGAACTACACAAAGTAATTTCTTAATTAACTTTCACTGTATTTTTACAGAGAACTGAAATCTTAAAACTTGGATTCTGCCATGGGCAGGATGCAACTGATGTCATGAAACAGCTCTTCTGAGAGCTTCTCTCAACCCAACAACTGACTTGCTGTTCATTACCTTCAGCATAGCCGTACCAAGTGACATGTCATTCACATGGGAATCCCTGAAAATGGTAATTTGCTAAATAATTTAAAAGCACCTGGCAAATTAGAAGGTAATAAAGAGCCAAAGAGATTTGCTGAGAACAGGCCACATTGAGCTATTTTAGTTTCCTTGGAAGGGTAACTGACCTTGCAGATATGGGACAGCAGCAGTTATGACATGTCCTGAATCCAAGAGGGCTTTCTGTCATTGCCTTGGTTGAAAGTCTTCTAAGCAAACCCATGAAATGTGGCACAGCACTTGGAAAATTGTACTCAAAAGTAGTTACTAATAATTTGCTGTGAAGTTGGAAGAGCAAAATGTGGTCTCGAAACACGTTCAGCCTCAGGCCCAACTCCCCCCAGTAATTTATTTATTGACAGGGATGACAGAATCAAACAACTATAAAAATTAGAAAGGTCAAAAAACTGGGAGTGGCTGTAAGAAATTTCAAGGACAAGCCTAGACTTCAAACCATTACTGACAAATCGGAAAAAAGGTTCAAAACCAAAGTTAAATGAAGACATGCTTAGAGTACCATGCTTAGAAAATAAAAGGTCTATACACAGATATAAAATGAAAACTAATAATAGTGACCAAGAGAGATAAATCGTTACTATTGATCATGAACACAGTGACCAACTGTAAAGAGTGCCTGATAAAAGTCACAGATGGCTGTGCCCAGTTTTTCGCACTAGTTTCTAAACAGCTTTTGTGGTGCATTCAGAGAAAGTAAAAAAGAGGGATAACAAGTTGGAAAATGCCATTTCAAGAACAGCTGAAGGAAAGCAATTTTCTGTCAAAGAGAGAAGGTGAATGTTATATGGCCTTCCAAGACAAAAAAAAGCTGCTAAGAGGGCAGCAATCAATTGTTTTCCATTTCCACTGGAAAAATGCACTAATTAACCTTGATTTGGACAAGAGAGATTCACATAAAACATCAGGAACTGTGCCAAAATGGGAGGGACTTAAAACACCACTTCAGTTACTTGCAGAGACTTGTAGAATTCACTTCAGACTTCTCCACAGTCTAGTTCTACCAGAAATGGACCAGTTAGAACAAGTCCAGAGAAGGACCACCAGGATGATCCGAGGGCTGGAGCACCTCTCCTATGAAGACAGGCTGAAAGAGTTGGGGCTGTTCAGCCTGGAAAAGAGAAGGCTCCGGGGAGATCTTATAGTGGCCTCCCAGAACCTGAAGGGGCTACAAGAAAGCTGGGGAAGGACTTTTCTTAAGGACAACTAATGACAAAACAAGGGGAAATGGGTTTAAACTGAAAGAGGGTAGGTTTAGAATAGATATTAGGAAGAAGTTCTTCACTGTGAGGGTGGTCAGACACCGGAACAGGTTGCCCAAGGAAGTTGTGGATGCTCCTCCCTGGAAGTGTTTAAGGCCAGGCTGGATGAGGCTTTGAGCAACCTGATCTAGTGGAAGGTGGCCCTACTGATGGCAGGGGGATTGGAACTAGATGATCTTTAAGGTCCCTTCCAATCCTAACCATTCTATGATTCTATGATTCTATGAAATGCCTTGGCACATTTAATCCCCACCACCACCCAGAGACAGGAGATGAATTAGGTGATCCTCCTGGCTGTCCCCTTGCAGCAATTTCTAGGAAGTCCAGCACAGACTTTGATACCATGACTGATTTTATGTGGAAGGTGCATGCAAAGATACTCCTGTAAAAATATAATATGCTAATAGAAATAGATTCATTAATTCATATTCCATACTTGCAGGGCTGTTTAGCTTGCTAAAATGATCTGTAAAATGACATTTCTAGTATAAATTTATCCAGATGATAAATAAAATAAAAAATAATTAGCAAATAATACAACAGGTTCATGGGTTTTTTTAAGCCTGCTGCAACTACTCAAGTACAGGTATGAAGCCAGATTATTTTCTTCCAGGATGCACCAGAAAAATAACCATCACATGAAATAGTTGCTGCTAAGAACCCAGCATCCATACTACACACATTTTGAGGGCACATGGGAAGGAAGGAAGGATTACATCCCAGGCTGAGGAGTTGAAGTGCATGGAGTGGGTTCCCAGAACACATCCCCCAGCTTCATGTCATTCAGAAAGAATCTAGTTCGGTGCTCCAAAGGCACTCAGCTGTGAGAAATGGCAAAATTCACCCTCCTGATGCAGACACTTCCCTGAGGGGACTCCAGATACACGACAGTGATCCAGCTCTATCTTAATTGGCTTTGGAAATCAAAAATAAAAATAAAAGAATTGCACTACTCTATTACACTTAGTACATTATTTAAGTAATTTCCTTTCATATAAAAAATCCTATTAAAACACAAATTATGCAATAAAAGTTCTACAAGTTATTTTTACTTTTTATGCCAACCGCTAATCATACACTGTCATTACAACTTAGAAAACAGCATCATTCCGCTCTGAAACTGATGAAAACAGATTTGTTTCCCTTCTGATCAGGAAATATGAGAGCTAGGGGGTGCCCTAGGAATACACACTGCAAGATGCAATGATTCAAATTCAGAATGTTTTATGCATTCAGAATGAGAGTAAATTAGTCTTATTCATGCTGTTTATACACCTCCACAATCCACTGTCTTCTGTATTTTCAAGAAAAAAAATCAGATTGAGTTACTTGATCAATAAACTGGAAATACATGTAGAGGATTGCCTTTTTTGTACAACCGGTATAATATCAGTGAAACTCATTTTGATAAGATGGAGAACCCAATAATGAAACGAAAATAATCTAAACCACATCTACTACACTTTAATCTTGGTGAAAATAAAAAAGGCTTACAAAAATCTTCTGCTGTTCCTCATTTTACAAATTCTGGATTTTCTTCCCTTTCACTTTTAATGTCAGTACTAGATTAAATTTACATTTACAAACCCAGGGGATATGCTCAGAAAAAAGAAAACAAAATGAGTACTTGATAACCCTGCCTGCTTACTGAATGCCAGGCAAACTGAGAAACACATTAGTAAGATGTCATGTTGAAAACCTCTCTCTAGAAGCAGGCAGTGTTATGCAGAGGGGTCCTTTCTGTGAGCTGAGCCAATCCAAGAAAAGAAAAAAACATCTTTTCAATAAAAGCACTCTTTTTCCATTCAATTTTTAAAGGAAAAATAAAAAAACCTGGGGGTGGTCTTTACAAGTTATACACCTTCTGTAGGGATTTTGTACTACTTCCACTTGGGGAGCTTTTGGTGTCAAGGCTGTTTGTGAAAAGCTGGTTGGTAGCCCAAGTTCCCTGTGCAAAAGTGTGTTGGAAGTGCTGATCAATAAATCAAATACTACTGCCATTTTGGTTCAACTAATTTCAGTCATCTGTTGAGGATGAAAACAATGAAGCAGAGCTGGTTGTTTTCTTAGAGTGAAATTTAAGGCAATGTGCTTTTCAACCTCCCTCCTATCATAAAGTTTTTAATATTCCCAATTTTGAAACTGTGTACATGCTTAAATCTGAATAGGTTCATTAATGTTTGGTTTTTTGGTGGTTTTCGTTTTGTTTTTTAGACTGGAGGGCCATGCATTTTTTTAAAAAGGGTTGGGTACCCTTACAGGTAGATAATTGCACAATCTGAAGTCTGATTCAGTCCAGAAACACACAAAGATTAATACAGAGCATTGCACCAAAGCACCTTCTTTCCTTACCTGACTGTAAGTACTCAAGTTGTCAGATTTCCACAACACTGCTAGTTCTTGTTGATATCTTTATCTTTAGTCAAACACTTACCAGGAAGTTTTTGCCGTGCATTTATTAAAAAAAAAAAAAAAAAAAAAAATCTAAAAACCACTTGCAAGCTTTTTTCTCCAGCAATACACACAAAAAAAAACCTGAAAAATCACTTGGACATAAATCTGCTGAGAGTTACTAATAAAAACCAAGAGCTTTTTACCCCCTCGTTATTGCGAATTGCCATTTTCTCTTGCTCTGTAGCAATCAGTGAAAGTTAAAAATAAATTCAAGGGTAAAACACAGAACAGAAAGGAAGCATTTGAAAAAAAAAACCAAAAACCAAAAAACAAAAAACAAAAAAACAACAAACAACAAACTTAACCAAAACAGTTAATTGCTTGGAGTTGTTATTCTCAATTAGATAATTAGTGCAACACATTCAGCTTTACAAAAACCTAGACAGCTCATCTATCAAAGGAAAGATGCAGTTAGCAGAACCTGGGTGAGATACCAACCACAAGTAACCATAATCACGCCAATGACCACCACATCAAACAGCTGTCTCTGTTGAAGGGACTCTGTCTTTAACCTAGGAAAATTCACAACATTACCTTCTAGCAGCCACCTTGTTACTGACGTACTGGCAAACACAAACATTTTAGCCTGTGCGTCTTCACTTTTAGGTCCTACATTGTAGCTGCGTGCATGTGCCAATATCTTCCTCTCTATTCAGCTAAATGCAAATTAGTCATGATCTGTAATAATCTAAACCATTACAGTGAGGAATGAAAACACCAAAAAGCCTGTGCAGCATCAGACATGAAGGCCTAAATGCTGACAGTTATTTCAGGTGCTTACTAGAGCATTCATACAAACAAAACATTTGAAAGCCAGTTTCTGAGGTTCTCTTAAGAGCATGTGAGATTCTTCCTTTAAAACATGATTTCTGAAAGCGATTACTATCTAAAGGTAGTTGAGCACAACGGATGGATACAATGCTAAAAAAAGGGTGATAAATCATCTGATAACATCATGGTGAGAAAGATGCCAAAGAGGTTTTTTTCTGCTCTTAACTGAAAAAACTGAAAGCCCGGTGAATCAAATCCAGTATTCACATTCTTGATCCCCATCAAGGCATCATAGTTCAGTCAGGGAACAGAGCTATGATATTGTTGGCCTAAATCAATAGTGTTCTGATACTTTTGGTAAACCCATGCAGATTAGCCGCTGGCCTATAATAATCACTCAGTTCACTCAGCAACACGGGACATTTGCAACAAAGCACGTCCTAGCTGCGTTAGTTCTAACAGTGTACAAATCAGAGGAAACCATTCACTGGCATGCACTCCTAAGAAAAAAGTTAGTTTAATTTGTATTAATATCTATTGCCATAGCATGCCTTTATTGTCTATTAATCTGCTACTATAGTTAGTTCCAAAGAGCATGCTTGAAGTTGTCCAATCTTTTACAGCTCTTATGCAGTTAGAAAGTGAAGTCAATATTGAGCTGCTTTTGCACTCCAGTGACATTCCAAAAGAAAAAAAAAAAACACCAAAAAAAAAAACAAAACACA
>NW_010333513.1:204415-252285 GCF_000700745.2 Antrostomus carolinensis | reverse complement strand
AAAAAACAACAAAACCCCATGCAAACCTTGAGTATGCGTTGATTCTCTAACTTTGCAAGGTGGACTAATTTCAGTGAGAAGGTGGTGGCTTAGGGGTTTTTTGACATCTGTTTGGTGTGCTGTAGACAGTTGCTGGAAATAGTCACAACAATGGGTGAGACATTAACAGTGAACCAATATGCTGCTGAGAACCAGAGAACTAGAATCTGTAAAACTGCTCAGAGCAATCTGTTTTCATTTAATATTTAGTTGTCTGAAAACAACAAATTTTTCTTACAAAATCTTATCTAAATTTCTGCTAGAGAAGCCATCACAGGATCGATCTTCCCTGTGAAGGTGCTAGTGGGAATGTCCTGACTTGTACTAAGAGAAGTTTTATGCCAGTGCTGAATCTCACATTATTTTTTTCTGTGATATAAGCTGGATCATAAATTTCAAGATCAAATTTCTTACTTGGACCCTCAACACGTAAACAGTGATGTTTGCATACAATGGTTAAGTTTAATATTGAAATCAGAAGACTTGTACTAAGAGAAGTTTTATGCCAGTGCCGAACCTCAAATTATTTTTTTCTGTGATATAAGCTGGATCTTAAATCAAATTTCTTACTTGGACCCTCAACATGTAAACAGTGATGTTTGCATACAAAGGTAAAGTTTAATATTGAAATTAGAGCTTTATGTGAACACCTGTATCAGAGAGATACCAAAAAACATTGCAAAAATTGAAGAAAAATTGTTCCTTGTGTATTCTTGCTGAAACAAAAGGAAGTATGCTTACAAGGCTATAAATACCTGCAGTCTGGAGAGTTCACTGTAAAGTTTAAATAATTACAGGATAGGAATGTAATGGGAGAAGTGTCTTTCCCGAAACAGATGGCAAAGTAATGTATTCTATACAGTTAGCACATTCAAAGGCTCTCTGGGAATTAGTTCAAACAAACTTGGAAAACAAGAATATAAGCACAGCCAGAGAGAGAAGTTAAAACATTGCCCTAATTTGGGAAAAAGGATTGACTGGATATGAGATCTGGGTCAGTATTACCTACTGCAAAGACCAGAGAAAGTGAAAGAAATTAAAAACCCCTGTAGAACTTTGCTAACTCATATCCGTAGTATACACACTGCTGTAAGGGGCAGAGGCAGAAAGGGTCCATATTTAGCAATGCAACTGGAGACAGTATTTTGTTCTAAATGCTATCTTCCCTCCCTCTTCGGTGAAGGAAGCTTATAGAAAGTTCAAGTAGAGGTATAAATATTTTGATTGGCATTTGAAATCCATTTGGAGGCCTCCTGCAAGACTAAGATGCAAAAAGGGATTAATCTTGTCATAAACATTTTTTCATACATATTTATATAGCATATGAAAAGCTGCTTCAAAGCTGCTCTGCTATATGTAGTCAAAAATGAATTTTCCTGCATGAAGATGAGAGGAAAATAATTTCACATCCATCTTTGACTATGCCAACCATTGCCAGCATCATGGCAATTATTCACTCACGAACTCCATTTCTCCCTTTGCTGCTTTTCCTTAGGTAGTGGTGGTCTGCTAGAATCTGTCCAAGTAGAGTGGTGTTTTCTGTACCATCCTCAAGTACTGACAAGAAACCAGGTTACCAAACTTTCAGCTTATTTAATAGCTAAAGAACTAGAGGCAGATCTCTTCTTAGGCACAAGAATTCGTCTACTTTTCTCTTCTTTTTGCAGTTTCCTGCCAGTTGCCACAGCAAATGCTCTTTTAACTCACAGAAGCAGCTTATGTCTCCCCACTGCCAGCACAACTTTCCTTTTCCTTCTTGTTTTGAAAGCGCAATCATGTCTGTACACTTCAGCCTGAGAACAAGAAATTCTGCAAGCTCAGTTTCATCTTCTTCTCTTATCTCCTCCAAATCAAGAGATGCAAAAGCATGTTTTTTTTCTTTTTCTTTTTAATGGAATCTTGGCCTTGTTGCCAAAAGTGTCCCAGAAGAACCATTTTTCTGATTTTGCCTTATGTTCAAAATCCTTTTTCTTGACAAGTTAAACGTGTCATTTGAATTGTGTACACAGCATACGAGATACGTTCCCTTACTTCCTGAACTGTCTTAACTTGGCTGCAGCCAACCAAACATCTGTAGAATAACTATCTAGTTCAGCAACTAGTTGGATTGCCTTTTATGAAAGAAAACTCAGAAATATGAGCAATTCTGCTTCAGGGCCACATTTGCAAGTTTTATGCTTCCTGAAGTAGGATGCCAATGACTTACAATCTAGGGGATTTTTTTGTTTTGTTTTGGTTTTCCTCCCATGACAGCTGTTACACAATTACTGGTGTTCCTTTGTGATTTCTCTCCAAGCCTGAAGTCAAAATTAAGTTGTCAAAGAGTAGTGAATTTAACTTACTAGTTCAGCTCTGGGCAGAAAAGTAGCTCTATCAAGCTTGACCTACTGTTAAACATTTGTGGCCAAGAGCCAAAACCCATGCTCCTCAAAGTGAATTGTGAGGTTTTGTCCCAACAAATTGCTCAGCAGCTCTTCCCCCACAGGATCATTTAACAAGCAGGCTCAGTTCATCCAGATGAAGTTTCATTTCCCTGTAAAAGAACTACTACTTTGGAAGATGAGATTCACCCTATTCCTGCCTAAGAGAAGCACTAAAGGTTTGTATCATCAGCAACCTAGGGATTACAGAAGTGTCAGTGGGCTGCTAATCCTACAGAGTAGATCATGCCCCAGAAAGTCTTAGAAAACAGTGAAGTCCAGTTTCCCCCACCCTGTCCCATGGCAGGCTTAACTGCTTTTTTCCCCTGGAGTTTCAGCAAAAAATAAAAGCCAAAATGAAACCATAGCTGATCAAGATGTGATTTCCTCTAGTAACTTGTTACTATTGGAAGAAGGGTGATCTCCTCTTTCCTTTCTGCCAGGCCTTGTATTGCACTGTAGTGAATCTGCCACCTGCAGAGACCATTCAATTCACTTAAATTCATTGTACGGTTGCTAAGCCTGGGGACAGGGTAGCCAGGGGTCGAAATACAAAGCCAGAAGCAAGAGAAAGAACCAGAGGGAAACAAAGTCCAACCTCTAGCACAAAAGACACGTTAACTGCAAAACCATCTAGTAAGTATTTCTAGGTGATCATTGTGAAGTTTGCTCAAAAAACATAGACAGTCTCAGTTGTCTGCCTGGGGAGGCTGAGATAACACTACAAAGTAAGGAAGCAAAGGCACAGGGAATGCATGTTGGCATGGGCCAATGTGAGCCTGAGCTGACCCCAGCAGAGCACCTTCTTATATATGCATCAAAATGGGCCTAACATTTCAAGAGCGCTCTGGAGGACCTGGTAACCCTTTTTGTTTATAGAGAGCAATGAAAAAAAATATTTTTTTCCTGCTATCAGAAAAGCCAACTTTTATTAAATTACTTGAAATAAAACTCCAAGTGTCCAGGTAACACAAAACAAAAGGATTTATAAACAACCCTCCCCTGTCAGTTGTGTCCTCACAAGGTAGACCCTTTCTTTCAACTTGGCTTTGTCTAAGACCCACCTTACACTGCCTTCCCATGCCACAGGCTAGGAGCTTCTTCTTCCTGAGCACATCCACTTATTTTCAAAGGAGTGTCCACTTACCTCCCCTCCATCCACAGGGTCTCCATCCAAGAACCTCCAACGAGGAACTAACCAATGAAACAAGTGTTTGTCTCATGACAAGAGAAATCAATTCTAACTCAGTTTAAGGATCTTCGCTAAAAGCTCTAAACCCAAGGATATATTTATTCTTATTCAGTGTGAAATGTCTACTAGTGTTCCCTCTGGAAGTTTTGATAAAATTAAACCAATCCAGGCAGCAGTACAAACCACAGCAAGCTGCTTCACTGTGTGCATAACAATCACAAACTGGCTTGTAGATCACTGAAGATTCACAGAGTACAATGACTGAATTATCCCAGGCTTGCTGATACTTCAAGTCAAAACAAAAACACAACAGTAATTTTTTTTCTCCCCTCTATCAGTCCCCAACTCATTCAATCTTCTTGGACCACATCTTGCTTTGCAAGTTCCAGTAACACATTGCAGCACATTATCTTTGTTTTAGAAGAGATCTGCTCAGCAGGTCTTTCAGGTCTGCTTTTTTTTCCCTGAGATGGTGAAAGGTAGATTGATTTGCACTGGTACTTTAGCCAGTCCCCAGTTTCCCATTTGCTTCTTCACAGATTTTATGAAGGACATGAACTCCATGGCTGCCAGACTTTTATGACTTCATCTGCAACATTTACCATGTGCCTTTCCCAGTTTTAGCTTGTTTACTGCAGTGTCAGTCTCCGCCAGAAAAGGTGAAGGTTATTTTATGGCTACACAGATGATTGCCTTGCACTCTGTACTGACAGTAATGTCCACTGATTTGACACGTAGTTTCCCAAAATACACTTTCCAGGGTTTCCTGATGACTTCCCGTGCTGTTCGCACTTTGCCATCTGCTGCCCCGATACCACTGTCAGAAGGCATGGGTCTTTTGGTGAGATGGAGTGAGAAAGTCCTTTTTTGCATTCAATGTCTCCTTTGTTTCTGTCTGCCTCCAAAGCCATAATTTTTCACATTCCGGAGCCTTTCACATACAGAAAATAGTGCCTCTGTCTACAACAGACACTGCCCAAGTTGCAATGTCATGACTAACACACACAAAAAAGCAGGACAAGAGTCCAGGGAAGAACAGGAGACAAATAATGAAGGAAAACATCACCCTATAAGGTCTAGCATAACAAAACTAACTTTCTAATAGAGACTGCTGTATATGATGGAAGGTAGCAGTACTTGTAGCAGAAGGGAAACTTGGGTTACAAGGAGCTGCTAGGACCAGTGAGATTAAAAAAAAAAATCAGAGTTACTAACTGAGGAATTTGGAAGGTTTCCATGGTTGCAAAAAAGAACTTGCAAAGCATCAAAGAGACAATCCAAAACCTGCCTGCAGAGTCATTGCGAGCAACCCCATCTCTGTTGGGAGAGCGAAGGGGAGGGGCAGTTTTGCATGGCCATGGGCTGTGCTTTCAGTTATTGCCCAAGTGTAAATGCTGTCTCTGCTCCTGACGAGGTGACATTGGTACCCTCCACTCCCTTTTTACAGATTAATGTCTTACTCTGACAGCATTGCATGGAGGCCACAGCTCCTCAAGATTTCTTTGGTATAATAACTAAACTGACTGCGATAGATCCCTCCTAACATCTTGACTGAGCTGCTTTTTCAGAGAAAACAAATCTTCAGTGCTTTGGAGAAATGACTTGCAGGTCCCAAAGAAATTCCTTGAAGGGCTTATAATTCTTTCAAAAATAAATATGGCTCCCAGACCCTAAGTGGCATATTAAGCAAAAAATGTACTTAAATGTGTTAATTACATCATACAGTATTGAAGCACTTAGGAGAATACTGAAGTTTTTCCAGTAGTTATTTAAATCTGCATCCCTACTGTTCTTTGAAAGTGATTATCAACTTATTTCTCCCCAAACTATTATCATAGTCACAGTTTCCTTCTCACACACTGCTCAGACAAATCTGACACATGAATGTAAACATATAAATCATTTACAAAGTAGAACATTTTAACCTGAGAATAGCATGCGTGCATGTTGTGCATGAACATATGTATTTTAGAGGTATATCAGAGAAATTGGGGCATCATGTGCTACCTTATTTCCTATGCCTATTCTATTTAATTCAGTACAAAAAGTATGTCTAACTCTCATATTTTGGGTGTTATTAAAGGGAAAGGTGAAAAACACTGAGCACTTACAATCATTCTCAGAAACAGTTCAAATAAAACAACTGTCAAAGTGTATGAACAAAGTATTTTCTGATGTACTATCCTTCCTGCTTTCAAGTATATTCTGCTTCTTTCCTCATCTGCTGCTTGGTAATATATATATCATGCCACATTTTAATCTCAACTGTTTTATTTCATGACTGTTATAAAGAGATACATCAACTTAGAGGAGTTGAAAGGTGTCTGAGAGCAGATTACAGCTGCTTGGCAAAATAATGTCTTTATGATTAAGATTTGTATAATTGCTCTGTAAAAATAGAAGCTAACAAAAGAATACCTTTGCTTATGAGCATATTGATGTGAACAGTCTTTGGGTGAGGGTGATCATTTATATGACACTTGTAAATTCCATTAAACAATTTTATAATTAGAATGGCTTTTCCAGCAGTACTTCAATATCCATTAAATGCAGCCATCTTCAGTGCTTTTCTGTGCTCCCTGCAACAAGCCCCAGTACAGGAACCTGGCAATGCTGTGAAAAAGACCCCAGGATATTCTGCAAGTCCCATATCATTGCTCAGAGCTCAGGTATCCTCTCTCTTGTTAACAATCTATCAACTCTTGAAGTTTCATCTCTTTCCATTCACATGACAATGACAGAGGGAATGACAAGCCTTTCCCACTTCCTCCTGATAATGTCAAGTTACAGATATCAATCCCACACCTATCAAACTAGAAACATGATTTTTCAGGCGGTTTTATGTGGGAAAGTTTAATAAACCAATAGCTAAACTAAGTGAACATCACATTTTTCATATACCAATGTGATTGTGTTTAACAGGATGGTTTTGCCTCCTTTCCAGGTTTTCCATCATTTTCTAAATGAAGTGGGATGTTACTGTTTAACCTAGATATATATTTTTTTTAATTTTATTTTTTATTGAGGACTGCAAGGTTTAGAAGACATCTCTGTCTGTATTTTGAAAACAGGTGGAAATTATGAATTTCAAAATTAAAAAATCATTACAACTCCATCACAAATTCAGTATTACTGTACAACTACCAATGAATATTTACATTATTTTATAATATAACTTTCTCCCCACCTTCTAGAAATAAGAATTTTGAGATCAAGTGGGGAAGAACCCTGAGCTAAGTAATCAAGAAATAGCAAACAACTATTTCCCCTCTCATGACTGAACATGAAAAGCACATTAATCTTCTCCTTTGCAAGCACTCAGAGTAATTGACAGACAGTGAACTACCTCCTCTTCTCTGAAAAGCAGCCTGTTAGGTGAAACCCTTGATAGGAAACATTTTAAAGTGTTAACTAACATGGCTTTATCCATGGAGTTAAGATAAGGACTGAAATCAATTTAAAAGAGTGAATGTGAAGCTTAACACCAGCGAAGCAGCATCTTTCAAATTAACCCTCACTCACATTCTAACACCCACCTCCTATTCTCATTTTAAGAGGAAACCTGAAGAGAACAAGAGTTTTACTCTTGGACAGTCCTGACAATGCTGCAAAAGCACAGAGGCAGCCCCAGGACCTGCCCAAGGTGGGAGAAGATAAGGGAAGTGTGATCAGTTGCGCTGAAAAAAAACAGGAAAACATGAAAGTCTGCAGGATTGCTCAGCCTCTTCTCCCTGGTGGGCCTTCTGAGGGCTTCAGTCACCCCAAGGATCACGGTACAGCTGAGCAGGTACCCCAGGCACACTGAGGCTACCCCAGTCTTGATAACTTTTGCCAAGACCCTGTTGGAGACTACTGCTACTCTAAGTTGTTGCAAGTACCTGAAAGTAAGTCTTGGGTTTTTCAGGTGAAGGACCAAGCCAAATTCTTCTGGTATAAGCCAGAGCAAATAAGTAGTCTTACATCTCAGAATGGAATTTTGACCTTACCTCTATAGTTGTATAAAGAACACATTATTTTGCAGAGATGCCTAAAACCTGTATGGTTTTTGGACCAAACATGTGCTTAGGTGTTTAACATAGAGGAAAAATTTACAATAATAACTTTGATGGTATGCAAGGAAGTTTCCACATTGTTGGCTAGAACGACCTGTCATTGTCAGCAAGAATCACTTAGCATTAGCTGTCCCTACAATAACAGTACAATTTGTGAAAGCTATAAAAACTTTATTGTTCAGTTCCTTCACTCTATGGAATGAGATTTTAGCTTTTGTTATGAAGTCATTACTAGGAAAGGGATATATAGCACCTTCTCCTCTTAAAATAATTGATAGCATAATAGCTGTCATTGTTGTGAATGGCAGAAACAGGAGTGACAGACAAATGGGATTTGCACCTGGAAATTCTCTCTTGAACATGTTCGAGCTACTCCTTCCCTCACAAGAGGGGAGAAAAGCATAGTGTAAAAAATGTAGCTCTATGTGTACGCACTGCATGAATCACAACGCTGAGGATCTTTTCCTACTTCAAACCACAAGGATTCTTATATAAACAATTCCGATATTGGTCACTTACCTTTAGTTGAGCTTATGAGACAGCGGAAGAGAAAAACTTTGTTTTGTACTGGAAGACATGAATTCTGAGATTTATTCCCAAGTTATAGGTTTCCTGTGTTGTGCTGGATATGTACCATTTAATTTCCTAGCCTGTGAAACGGGTATCAGTATTTTTGACTAAGGCTACGGTTTAGATGTGCCCACGAGTGTATTTTAAATGTTAATTCATTAAATATGTAGTTACTATGTGATCACTTAATAAAAGCTCAGATATTAAAAAAAAAGCCAAGCTTTCCTAACACAAAAATCATGAATACATAACAAAAAAAAAAAAATCTCAAAGAGTAAAATGTAACTTCTACTGAGAACAACTAGGCTTTCCCCATTGCTTTCACCTTGTGATGGACTTCTGTTTAGAAGCATAGAGAAACTCTCATAATTTCAATACATGTATAATTTCCTTCTCACTTTGGTATTTAGTCACTTTCAAAGAAGCCATGAACAACTGAATTAAGTATTCAGGTATTTTAACTTTTCTATAAAGCCTGATAGAACTAGAGAAAATTCCAAATTAAATACAAGAAAGGTCCATTGATAAACGTACATTGTGATCATGCTAATATACATTGCCTGAGATTATCACCTGAGGAAGCAATATTTTTATATTGGGCTGCTTGCACAGTTTGGAAATATTTCAGAACAAAAAAAAAAGCTTACTTATACTACTTTGTGCTGAAGTTTTAGCTTAGAAATTAAAGCAAGTTTTTGCAGTTGCTAATAAGTCCTTAAACTCATGCATAAACATTTAGCTAATTCCTGGAGTCATATGTAAAGCCAGGATAGTTTGCAGCTGTGAATTGTGAATGCTTTTAAAAAAAACACTCTGTTTCCTGAGACCAAACCCTAAATTGACTTGTTATGCTCTACTATGGTGCATATATGGCTGTTAAATTAATTACTACATTTGGTGCAGTTTCATTATAGCAGCAACAATTTAACACCTGTAGTGGCAATTCTAAATAGAAAATTAAATTATACATTTGCTTTAGTTCAAGCTATGAAAACTATCTATATATACAACAACATAAAACCTCAATGAATAATAGGTTTAAATGGATATGATTTTTTCCAGATATTAAAACAGGTCAACTTCAGCAAGGTAGGAGAGGGGAGGAGGAGAATTATATGCTATAGATACTGAACCGGATAGGCAAAGTACCATCATCCAAGGGTGATGGTATACACACGAGTGATTAAGGAAATGGAGAGCCACAGTAGAAAGACTCAGTTACTGATTGATTATTTCAGAGATGAGCTTGGTTACCTTAGATGGGAGATTTAAGAAAGCTATGTTGAAAACATAAAAAATAATGAGCAGTGTGCAGAGAATGGCTTGTCAACCTTCCTCCTCCTCAGTTCACCAAACAGAGACCAGGGAAATGAGCAGAGGCACAGAGCTGGGGCACACACAGGCACCCTGCTCTGCCCACAGAGCCCTCAACTCTGCAGCCACCAGCCACAGCACTGGGCACAGGGTTGGTAACCCCCAAAAAGGTAATGCCTGAAGGATGCAGCCTCCATATGCCACATGGTTTCTTACACCTTCCTCAAAAACTTAGTGACAAGAAGCTTGCTTCAGTATGATTATTCCCATCCCATGACAGATAAAACCAGTGACAATATGACTGTTCTATATGAGACAAGAAAAGGAATAGCCTTTAAACATGGCAGAGCACGGAGTGATACAGATTAACACAGCGAGGCAGTCCCTAGGCTCTCCCCAAGCCTTGCTGTGGAGAGGTCACTCGCCATGCCCCGGTGGCACAGCTGCTCTTCATTTCACTGCACAATTAGTTATACTCATGTTTGCAGGGCAATGGCAAGGACTTGAGGGGCCAACTCCATTCAACCATTTCAACAAGCACCAGTGTTGGCACTAACACCACTATTGCCCAGATATTTTAAAAATAGGACACTCCATTAAAAGTCAGGAAAGCATTTTATTTTAGGAAAAAGTACTCCAGGTGGCTTGTAACCCACAGAATGAGATAAAGCTCAAATTCTGCAGTTGGAGCTTTTATCCATCTTAACAGAAATTACCAACAGCATATCACAGGGAGGCAAAATGTTGTTATTTAACTTGGTATCATTTCTAACACAAAAACATAAACAAAGCGACCTTTTTAGCAATTGATCATGCAATAAAAGCAGTGAGTATGCTCATGGTAATACTTCCCTGGCATCATGCTATGATGTTTACAATGATCTTCTTCAAGCTTTTCCAAATTGCTCTCAATATGAGGCTATCAGATACCCTGGCAGGTTAATAGGACAGCTCTGCTTTCAGATGCTCATGCCAAACAGGTCATCCACGGATATTAACAGCTAAGAACAGCACTATTAGATTAAATTGCATATTTACCAGAAACACATTAAACATCTTGCCCTTAGTAACAGGATTTTCTCTTTTAAAGACAATTAGTTTGTAAACTATTTATGGGAACTCAGAGACTAAAGTCAAAGAGGTTGTTAGGCTGCTTGTGAGTTTGTCTTTTCCTGTGTTTTGTTCTGAGAATTTGATTAAGGACAATGACTAAAATTACAGGAATAAGATATTTCCCTTCACTGGTTACATTTATAGATTTTCAAGGACAGAAGGCAGCATTGTATTATCTCATCTGACCTCCTTTTAAACACAACTTAAAGAACACTGGTCTGAACCTGAACCTTATTTTCAAACAAAACAGATTGTCTCCTGTCATTCAGGGTGGAAATCACAGGAGAAATTACTCCACTGTGCAAACACAGGGGGATTACCCAGAAGAGCGAGAGATGCAGCAGCTGCAGTGGTCCTCAGCTCAGCAGGATGGAGCATTACGCTTCTCTATCAGACACATGGACACCAAGTGGAAACCACCTAACTCAAAGCTACAGGATGTTGTGGAGTTGGGACAGAGCATCACAGGGCACCAATATGTAAGCATTCAGAGATTAAAATAACAAGACCGAAGCACAGCTTCCTTTCTCTACAGGTCCAAAACAGACACCAGCTACGTCTGTCAGAACACATCAGGCTTGAGTTTTGACTGAATCAAGTGCTTTTCACACCATTTTAATAGAATGGCTGTTTCTGAGGAAACGAGTTCATTCAAAAACAAAGGAGGAAGAAAACAGAGCTAAAAATAATAATAATAAAAAAATCAATATTTACTGGCCTAAAGACCTACTAACTAGTGTATTTCAAACATCCAACCCAACTTGTATCTGGCAAATATGAAGCATATGAACTGTATAAAATGTGAAACATCAGTTGAGTAGTGAGATTGATACACATCTCCCAAACACCTTTTTCCCCTCAATACTGTTACTGTAAAATAGCTATTGAGGTAAAAAGGTAAGGGCAATTTTATGCCTATGGAGCCTCGTCCCACCCTAAGCTCCATGTGAATGCCATAATGTATGCCTCCAGAACTCCATCAGTTTCTGCAGGACATTTCTGCACAGGGATGCAGGACAATAACAGCCAGAATACATTCTGAAGTTAGAACTATATAGCAAAGGCTCACTATTTGGTGACCAGAAGTTAAGGGGGTTTTTTTGATCACAGGATATCTCCCTTCTTTCCAATGAATGAGTGTGTATGTGAGCAATACTTTTTTTTATTATTATTATTATTTTAATTTTAATGGCAAACATCCCTCCTCCAGAGTCTTGCAGGTGTGCTAACACACACAGGGAATGATTACAGGAAGGCTCAAAGGAGGAAGGAGAGCCTCCCCAATGTTGCAAAGTTTTTCACATACCATTTCAGAATTAGCAAGACTTAAAAAAGTCAAAGGTAAGGAAAAATCTAGATACTGACTCCAATAGCAACCCACCTATTTTCACACCTTAGATCTCTTCAAGACAATACTGAAGAAATTAACTTAGGATGACTCGAACACCTTCCTAAGTACTGCTCTACATAAAATAGCCATTCTGCCTGACAGGGGCAGGAGTTCAAAAAATAACAGAGTAATGATTTGGTGTCCACAGGTATAAAGAGTTGCTGCTATTATTTCAGAGGTACTTGCATCCTCTTCCCCATCACAGTGTAAAACATCACAAATAAAAGCCAGTTTGCCCTCAAGAAGCAAACTTAAAAATCTAAATTTGTCACATGCAATTTATTTAGAACAGCTGAAAGAAAAGCTATGTGGGAAAGACAGTGAGTGATCTTGTTAAGAGCCTCTGGAAAACTACTGGAAGGTATTCTTGTCTACTCAAAAGAAAATTCTCATCAGGTTCAAGTTTACTTCCCAAAAAGTCTAGCTGAAAGCTTATCGGATTGGCAACGGATTACCTTACTTACAGACATGTAAGTAATTTAGTGACACAGTGTTGAAATAAGATAAGACTGGGAGTAATTAGATACTTATTTAACAGACAAAACAGCAGAATACTGTGCGGAACACAGACTTGCCACCATCTGCTGCAGGCCCTTTAAAGGTCGTCTGGATCACCTGAAGTGCACTTGTGCTTGGTAAGCTTAATTAAGAGCTCAGTGTAGAATTTCACAAAGAAACAAATCACTAATCCTCCAGTCAAAAACAGGCAAATACATATGTGTTTAGCTTAATGTTTTGCAAAGCTATTCTTGACTAGAGGATTTTACCTTATTATGATTGCACAAAAGCTTGTAGGGGCTCAACAGAAGATGCTGGTGTATTATCTCGGTGTTCAGATATTAAAAAAAACCCCAAACAAACAAGTCAGCACTATCTCAGTTAATACTTGTAGAAAATCTCTTTTCTTTAAGAGAAAAAGAGGTTGCTGATTTCTAATAGCATTTCCTTGAATCCTGTGAAATCTGGACTGACACTATGCCGAAAGAAAGCATGTTCCCATTCTGTGTTTTTAATGCCTTCTTAGCATCTTTTGCTAATTCACTTGCCTCTGACTTGCAGCAGCCCTTCCTTCCTACACCAAGAACAAAGTGCAGACTAGCAAACCAAACCAATAAAATGCCTTCCTTCCATCTTGACAGCTTTGTAGCAAAGTACAGAAATATTTGCCAGCTTTGGGAAGTGGAGACATACCCTTGCATTCCAAACAGAAGTGAACCACTATGATTTGGCCAAGCCTAAAGGAAAGTCTATTTACCCACCTGTAGAGCAACAAGTCTTCGACAAGACAGTACAGGGCCAGACTCACTCCTACCTAATGGTGTTTTAATGTATGACATTTTAAAGTTAAGTACTCAAGTCTTTCAAAGTTACAGCATGGCAAAATGAAAATACAAACCATAAAAAAATGTAAAAGCAAGCAAAAGGGATCAGTGCAATGTTTTTAGTAGATATAAACATCCTTTATAAATTTAAATCTAACGTTATTCCTTTAGGTCTTTCTTGACTTTAAAGCAAACATTAAGTTATGTTTGGGATTGAGCCAATATAGCTCGAAATCTGCCATTATGTCAGTAAGAGTAGATGATTAAGAAAAACAGTTTTGCTATTGAAGTAGGTAGGTGTTTCGTATCCAAAAACAATAGCCAGGTCTGAATTAAAGGGCAAAAAAGCTTTTCTTAACATTACAAAGTAGACAAGTGCAAAAACTGACTGCAACAACTGTATTGTGTCACAGTATCTGTAACTAATAAGCCTAAACTACAGATCCGAGTACACCATGTTACTCTGAAAACTACTGCCTCTCTTACAAGCACCTCTGAGACTAATCATGGCAACATTCCCAATTTATTGCAGAGCTTTTTCAACAGAAAAGGACCCCTTTCCTACAGGGCAGTAACACCTACATGCTCTGGCGGCAGCAAAGACATCAGTTTGAACAGCCAGATGTGTAGCTTGAGCACAGCAACATGCTCCCTTATTCCTCATGAAATTTTACTTTGTGGGATCATTTCAACACAGTAATGTGACACTGTGAAGTCAACAGACTGGACTTTAACCCCTCCATCCAGGAGGCCCTGAAGAATGCTGACATATTGCAGCAGACTTGGGGGTTTATTCTGTCCTGTTTTTATTTTTTCCTTCTACCTTCAGTTTTGTAACTTGATAAAAGCTGCCTCCTCAAACAGTAATCAGCACTTCAATAAAGTGGGGAGAAGGGAATCAGAACCATTTCCTTTCACTAGCTATAGTAAGATGGACCTTTAAAAAAAGATCTTTCTGACTTGGTCCAAATTTTCCTATGTCATCCCCAACTTCTTTTAATATACGAGGCTTTACAGCCACAAAATGAGTATATTACATGCATTATATATGCTGACTTTTAGACAGAGGTAACTATATTTTATTATTTGCTGCAGTGTAACACTGAAGCTTCTTCTCCAGAGGGGAGTATTCCACACCACAGGGCGGTATTAATAGCCAAAGTAGTAGTTCACAACATTATCTCTTACATTCACTGTATTAGATAAATGTGAACTTACATGTGATTTTACTGGGTTTTAAGAGACATTTGCAAGTGCTTTCATACACAGGCTTGTCGTAGACTACAGTACTGCTTATGGTTTCGGATGTTTGTTTTATTAATGGAAATAGGCTAACAAAATAAATTCCAAAAGATTTCTGCTTCCTACAGTTCAGGACAGGCTAAGCATCATAGAAATGCAAACCTTCAGGTTTTTTTAAGGCTGCTTTGAGAGACAGACATTTCTTCACAACCTGTCTTTATACCATGTTGTGCCAAAAGATGCAGAAAAGCACTAACTCATGTTTTCTAATATAAAGGATGCAAGCTGTAAATATAGAGCGAATTATGAACCAAAAATACAAATCCTTTTATCAAAATTAAAGTCAAACTGAGGGATCCTACGAGACAAAATTAATCTCTTGCAGTAGATATTAAGCATGAAACCCATATGAAGAAAGGCATGCCAAAATTCTCATGAAGAAGGCTTTTCACACCAAATATTTACATATGAGCATGTAACCCTTTGACTTCAGCCAGCAAAACCAGGCTTATCCTCTGTACAAAGATTCTGCCAGCCACGCGTTGATGCTCACACAGAGCTCAGGGAATAACCATAACCTATGCATAGGACAGCCTAAGTGAGCTCATATACGAAAAGCTGTGACGTCAAAACTCAGGTGTAGGTTAGGAACAGTTTGCAGGCCAGATAAGACTCCCTTCTCCTTTTCAATAAAGCTCCAAATGTTCAAGTTATTGTCTTTAAACTAAAAATATTGATAGCTATGAAACAGATGGGAAAGGATGTTTACAGCACATTCCTCAAAGGAATAAATCTGTAGGATATTTTGGAATATACCCCACCTCCTTCAGAGACACTTGTCAAGTTCTTCTGTAGTGTTGCTGCTAAGTAAAGGTGGTCAAATGCTTTATATACCAACATAAAGAAGTTTATTTTACTTTTATTACTTCAGTAAAATTGAGAAAGACTTATAAAAATATTTAGGAAAACATTCAGTCTACCAAACTACATCCTTGATACACTTAAAAAGCCAGAAGCCAGCTCTTACAAAAGTTTTTAACTTTTTCTCAACTACCTTGAGAATGAACTGTAAAGAGACTCTTTTCATAAAAAGAACTTTCATCTCTCAAGCAATGACACAGAGGTATTGAAAGCAAATTACAATTCACATTAAACTGAAAAAAAGTTTTACTAGGGAAAACCACCAAAAAACATATTACTAATTAAAGCTAACATTGAGAGTTTCCTCACAGCTCTCAAAGTCAAAGCAATATATCTGTAAAGGTGAGATGAAATTACAGCCCTCTGCACACAGGAACAGACTGGCTATTCACGAGTCAAGGAAGATAACAAGCCAGCAGCAGTACCACGAATGTGCCAAGACAATGAAAGGAAGGCAGCAGCTAATTCTAAGTCTAGTCAAGCTTGAAGGAGATGCTTTTACCTCCCTCTAAGAAATTATGGAAAAAGGGCTTAATAAAAGCACTTTGAATTGTTCAGGCATCTCTCCCCACTGCCTTCAGTTTTATGGCTCTCATCACAGCTCATCCTTTCCACCCTTGCATGCACAAGTTCCCACAGACAGCTATGAAGGAACAGATCAGTGCTTCTGCAAAACAGACACCACCACTAAGATGTTGCAGGTCAAAGGCATTAGAGGATCTTTCCTTTAGCTATTTTGAGGGTATTGAAATACTATCACAGTGCAAGGCAACAACTTCACCTATTAACTGCCAGACTGTTTAGCTTATGTATTCCTGTAGAATGCCACATAGGTTTAAACAGAGAAACAGAGCCCTTAAATTTTGATTTGAGACAAACTGAAGAATCAGTTACCTCTTGACAACTTCTGGGAAAACTCTTGGTACCCACTCTTTTTCCAGAGAATGCGGCAGGCTCACTCAGCTTTGTTTTGCCACTGAAAGCTGATAACAAATACCAGAAGGATCAGATTTGAAGGAAAGGTTGTCTGTTGTGTTTTTCTCCCCAAGTGGCTCTCAAAAGAAAGGACATCCACATGGAAGGAAAATATTAAAGTGCTGGCCTCTGCCACCATCTAGGAAGCTGCAAGTGCAGCTCTGTGCTGGTGGCTGAAGGCATACCAAGGAGGTAGAAGGAGAGGAAATCCGAACATGGCTACGAGCCCCCTGAGTAACCGCTCAGTAACGGGGGACCAGAAGGTCTGTATATCAATTAAAAGGCTACAATAGAAATGTCTAAATAATGATATTTAAAAGCATCCACTTATGAACAGGAATAGCTGTCCTCAACGCTCCAGAACACGCAAAGTCCCTTCTCCAATGGCACAGAGCCGTGCTCACACCACCTGTAAACAGGTTTCACCTGCTAGAGCACTGAGTAGTCCTCAAACTGTGCAAAACATTCATTGCTACTTTCTATGCCTAGTAAGTGATGGTGGAAATTTGTAGTAAGCCCATCTCAGTATTTATAGCTTGTAGCTTCCTAAAACTAACATCCTCTGAAACATAAAGGATGGATTTCTAATATAGCTGTATGTAGAAATAAATCATACAGTTGCAGCCCTCCAAATTTACAAAGTTATTTTTCACATCTATTACTTTTGTGGATGGTATCAAAGCAATTTCTGCTTACAAAGAATGCCTGCAACCAATCACAGCCCTTTCCCCCCCTTATTAATTACAATTAAAACATTCCTACAAAAGTGTTTCTTGAACAAATAAAGCAATTTATCATTTGTGCATGCTTAGAAATTCATATTCAAAAATGCTTGTTCCAGCAGGCAAAATTTATTCAAGAAAAACAACAAAAAAAAGTAATGGGCAAACGTGAGCAGGTCAGTCTCCACAGAGACTCAGCTGGAATGATAAATGGAGCTCACACATTTCACACTTGCACTACTTGGAAAACAAAATTACCTGCTGGCACTTGTTTCTTTTTCAGCCCTGCTGTCCACAAAACACTAAAAAACGGTGCAAGTCCCACAAAACTCTTGACAGCATTACGTGCATTATGGACGGACTTATTTGCTCTGCACCATTGCGAGCTTTTTCAGTCCCCATCATGGACCAGACAGAAAACTGAGATGTAAACCATCAGAAGGACCCAGCCACAAGGCAGCTATTCCAGCTCTGCCAAGTACCATTCATCTGCAGTGACAGTGATTCATTTCCCCCTGTTGTTGTCACTCCTATCAGCTGAAATGCCACTCATTAGCAAGATTGTAAGCAAGGTTTCTCCATCTCCCTCCCCTCCAACAGAGGTCCAGCTTGGAAAGAAGAGTAGGACTTCAGCAGGGAAAAGCAAGACAGAATGAGGGCAAGGGACAGGAAAAACCTGGTGGTAGAGAAAGGAAAAATACACAGGAGAAAAGCAATCAGACTGGGAAAGATGGATGGCTGAAACCAGTTGCTCACAACTGTGGTTGAGATCTGAATAGTGGAGGATTCCTTAGTTTTGGTACTAGTCTTTCTCCACACTTCCCTACATACCCTTGAAAAAAAAATACAATCTCCTCACTGATCCTCTTAAAAGAAGATTAATAACATCATCTGAGGAAGGTGAAGAGATCTGAGGTAAGACAGAATTAAAACAAAAGGTCTTTTGAAACTGGTGATACTTTATGGATGCAAAAGGTATTGTTTTCATGTCCTTAACCCTACACACTGTAATTGCTTGACAGGACTAAGTAAAAATCAGTTCTTTGGAACTTTTAAAAGTACATTAAAAAGGAAGAAACAAAGCCAGGAAGTGCCTTTTCCCATCATTTATTGTTCTCAAATTTACAAAGTGATATATAGATAAGCATTTTGGGTCACAGGTAAACTGTTACAGCTCTGAGGCCAACATAGTGGCACAACTGCAAGAGCTATCTTCTCAAAGCAGCCTGGTGACTAAAGCAGATTATCACTACCACAGACTGGTTAGGACCCTCCTGGCTTATCTCTAGCATGTGAGGGTACTCTGGTGAGACCTTTGCTCAATAGTTTCTGGACTCCATCTATAGCATTCAGCACCACAAAAGAACTTCTAATGTGGCTTCTGCTGTCTCCATAAATCCCTCTAATTTTATAGTTTATTGTGTAACATATCAGCCCCAGTAAAGGCTAGTTTTGTTTCATGACATAAGAAGAAAAAATTCTGTAATGATCTGCCTAATGATGGCACCTCATGAGAAATTTTATATTACAACAATAAAACGCCTGTTTGTTTTAACCTTCTATTACCCTCTAGGGTCTCATTCACACAGTATTGCACAGAATTCACACGTACCCTGTGAAGGTTTCATATCTGTTGCCCCATATTATTATTTAATAGATTTTTAAAGTACTTTTTTCTCCCATGATACTGTGCAGTGGTGCTGAAAACCACAGGCAAAAGGAGAGAGACATCTTTTACACTAAAATATCAAGGGGATGAAGTTCCAAGCAGCACCGTCCATTATCTGCAGATAAGATGCTTTTCAGTCTTGGCTAACACAGGTAGTGGAAGCGGCTACTTGTACCTCAGTCAGAAACGATCAAAGTGAGGAAAAAGGATTAGGTGTCAAAATACTTGAAGCGTATCCCTTTGATCAGGATCAAAATCAAGACTGAACTTTGAATATAATGTGCTAGTACATTTCAGTGGTCCTTTGAAGAGGGAAAAACTTCAATTCATGAACATGTAACACTGTTATGAATGGGATAGTAAAGCTGACATCTTATTCTCTTTTCCTAATTTGGTAAACCCACCATGATCACAACTTTCAGTTCTTGCTTAAGAAACCTAATTCCTGCTTTTTAATAGGGCTGCATGACTCATGTCACCCTCATATGTGCTGCTGGGACTGACATCTTGCTCCCATTTTCCACACAGCCATAGCAAAAAAAATCAGTTACACATGACCCGTACAAAAGCATGTCTGGTTATCCATTGTCTAAATTAGACTTGGTTCTATATCACACTCCGTAGTCTTACGTGTTACTAAAAGATATTAAGGCAGTGTTGTCCTTTCCTCTCTGGGTGCATACAGGACCTTGGGAGAAAAACAAAACAAAACAAAAAAACCCCAAAACCAACAAACAAAAAAACCACCCCAGAGTCATGTTAAAGGACCAAGATAATGGGATCATATAGTAACATAAGTTTGTCATGGACAGTTTAATGAAAAGGCATTCAAACAGTGACAAAGTAAGTAATCCCTGCTACCTTCCAGTTACCAGGTCACTAATATTTTGAAAAATGCAGAAGAGGTATCTGAAATTCAAAAGGAAGAAGAAGGGACAAGCCTTCCTAAAGGCTACTGTTCGTGCAAGAAGTCTAGTACAGAAACCCTTAGCAGAGTAAAATTGCTACTCAGGCCTGAAATGTAGAAATCATGAGGGGGTAAATAAGATAAGAAAAGGTCTGAAGGCATCCAAGTGGTTCCCAGAGTCTAAGAATGAAGAATCAAAAAATGCAATTGCAAAACACAGATTAGTGCACAAGGTCACATCAAACTAAGCGAAATCTAAGCATCAAGGTGGTTACACAGGCTCTCAAGATAGCTGTAAAAATGAATAAACTAGTAGCACAAACAGACTTACGGAAAGAAGACTGGAAAGTCAGCGTACAATAATAAATAGGACCGGGGTGCTTTTAGTCTTATATCAGCTCTATTACAAAGCAGCCTTCTCAGGGAAAATTACAAGTTCAAGTTGTCAACAGTAACTTCACAGTAACTTTCGTTCAAAGCCTGGATTGAAGCTTGCTATTCAAACAAAAGAAACCTCTCCTTTGTAGTCGATAAAGATTTTTTTAGGGAGTTCACTCTGAATATGCACAAATTATCTTCAGATATCCAGAGACAGCCATGTGAGCAAAAAAGTAAATGACTCAACTATTAAGTGAAATTACAATATTGGCTAGAAGATAAAGAGAACAGGCCAAGAACCGAGACACAGGCGATGATTACAAAAATTAAACTGCTACAGTTTAAAAGCAAAACAGTGTGAAAGATCATTACAGCATGCCTGAGTCAAAAATAATTCAGACAATCACCAATACAATGCCTGGTTTTCAGTACTATTTAGTCCCTTTTATGATTAGGAGCTTGCTTGTTTGCTTGCTTCAGTGTTGAGCGATGAACGTGTTTGTTGACTTTTTTAAACAACATCTATTTTCCACATGGTAGGAGCTTGCATTCCATCATTATGTCACTGACCTTTTTTTTGGACCAGGAAGATAAAATGCAGCTGATCACCCTACAAAATCATTTACTCTCAAAGCACTCCACCCCTCACATTAAGATACAATGTCCAAAACAAGGCCAGATGCTGAAGCTGCCTCATAATCACTTTTCAGAAAAAGCTACTTTTAATTTCTACTCCTGTGACATAAAAGTGATACAGATTCAAACACTGGAGAAAATTACCAACACTAACTGTTGCTATTTTTATTTTTTATTTCTCTGAGCAAAGAAAATAAAGTTTAAGAACTCTTAGCTAATACAAGTTTTCTTAGACTAAAATACATTGCAAACAAGCAGCTTAGTTTGGAAAGCGCTTGTATGCACCTTGATGAGCATTGACCAGGAAAAAAAAAAAAAAAAGTTGTTGATTCTGGTGCCCTTTCCATTGTAAATAAAAGATGAAATGCACAATCGCTATTGCTCACATGTTAAAACGTAGGAGCCACTGAAAAGCTCCATATTGAAGCAATGAAGTGACAAACCTGAACCAGAACTAAAATTTCCTTCTGAAGTTGCCAAATTTATTCTGGAATGATTCTGCTCATTAATATTTTGAAAGGATTAAAACTTTGCAGCATTTTAAACCCTCCCAGTTGTTCTTTTTATCTACTCCAACAAAAAAGAAAAGACAGAATAAAATTTAATGTAAAATATTTTTCATGTAGCTCATAATTGCATTGTTTTTCTATGACATATTTAAGACATTGTTAGCTATTATATTTAAACAATTACTGGCATGCTTAGCTCTCTAGAGGTACATTTCTCAAATAACAGTGGTGATTTGGGAAATCATTATGATGGACATTCATTCAGGTTTGAAATAATGACACCATGAGATAAGCACTCCAGGACTGAAGAGCTGCTTTCAACAGTTTGAATAATTATACATCAAAGGTTCAGCCAAAATTAACCTCCAATATAATCCTAATTTATCTAATGAAGAGTACTATGTATCTCACTCACACATAAGTACATTTAGTAAATTTGCGTGTTCTTCTAGCAAGAACTTTCTTCCCATAATGACTGAAAGTTTCAAGTTCGTGAAGGCAGCAATTTGTTCCCTGTCTGCCATGAATAGTTCTTTGCTACGTGCAAAAAAGGACTCTGGTATATGACAAAGATGCAGACAATGAAGTCAGCAGCTAAAGAAATGACTGTGTTCTGCATTGTTACATTCCATAATTACATAAATTTAATCCTCAAAGCTTGCTTTAGTCATAGCATTTTGCTTTACAATGTTAAAATTGGCTTTTGATTGAGACTGCGATTCTTCTCCTTCCTGTCCACAGCACTATTGATAACACCTTTCTCATCAAGTTTTGAATAACCAGAAAAAAATGCTGTCAATAGTGAGATTAGGTCACGTTCAGAAACCAAAATAAGACTTTCTAAAGGAAAACTAATAGCTGCAGCTATCTTTAGTCTCTTCCCCCTGCCCTTCTCCACATACATTGGAACCTAGAACCCTCCTTCTACTCCTTCCTCTAAACTTCAGCAAAAATCCAGACAGCAGGCTCCAGCTGAGCAGTACTGGGAACTTGCACATGTAGCCAAACAGAAACACAGAGATAAGCAGCAGGGTCAGCAGTAATACCACTCTCCCAAATCAGGGCTTAGGGCTGTCCACAAACTCTATGTTGTCCACAGCTACCACCAGCCCCTGATGGATGGTGACTGGCTCAGACCCACCATGGGTACCAGCCACAACACCCTGTGAGACCACGGGAGCAGGCTGTCCCTCTCACATGGGCAGCGGCAACAAAGGGAACCTGCTACTGAGCCGGAGCAGCAATAAACTCACATTCTTGGAGAGCTTCTCCAGAAGTTTCATTTCTTTTAAAGTTGTTTTCTAATGAGATGACTCAATGTTAGCTACTGCAAAGGCAAAACGTGTGAAGCAAAGATATACCAGCAGCCTGATCTAATTTTTTTTTTTTTAAGACAACCCCTGTGTTCTGACATAGATGGCAAAACTGAACTACAAATCAACTAAATTAATGCTAAGAATTACGTAACAGCATATTAATATTCACTTAAAATCCTACATTTAAATAACTTAAAAATAAAGTCAACTGAAGTAACAAGAAATTGGAGAGGAATAAATTATAGGAAGATACAGATGAGAACTAGTAATATGATTTTAAAGAAACTCAGATTTCCTAAAATATACGTAGTCAACCATGTTATAATGAAACAATCCAGAGCATTCTAGTAATATGGGAGTAATTAACACTTGTTTCCACATTTAAGTCCACCTGGGCTTTGCAATAAGAAGTCATGACTACAATGAAATTAGAGATGAGATGAGATAAAGGAAGCAGACTGAATAGTAGAAGTCAGGTTCAAGACGTATGTTTGCTTTTAATAAAATGTTGTAATATTGTAGTAATAATGTTGCTTCCATATGTTTATGAATTTTTTCCCTTTCATCCAATCATAACTGAACATGCACAAGTCATGTTAAGAATGTTTACATATTAATTGAAAATATACCTGTAGATGGATTTCAGTGGTGAGAATGATATTTTAACTGTTTGGCCCATGGGCAAGCTTTCTGGGAAATATTTATCACCTCAATCTCCAAAAGGGACCCAAGTATGTAAATAAATTTTTTTTATTTTAAATAGCAACCTTATAAAAATCAAGGGTTTTTTTTCTATTCTTAAAATATTCACAAAACGCATAAATACATTAAATACCATGTCATAGTACCACAAATAGAACACATAGGTAAAAAGCAAATGAGCTATTAAAGTTACTAATTAGTACTTCAGAACAGATTTTTAGTATGAAAGAATGTCTGAAACTATTATTTGATGTTGCTAAATGTTCCATTGCAAATAAAAGCTGATTAAAGTAGAAGTTGGGAGAAGGCTATTTTAGAACATTCCAGCTGCAGATCAGTGTCTTGGTACAAGAATAAATTTTTAAAAGAAACCAAGTATTCTTACTGAGCATGAGTATGTGTTACTAAGAGTGAGAACTGGAATGAAGGTATTCACCTTGCCTGGGAGAGAGAGAGGGAGGGAGAGAGAAAGAGAGAGAGAGAGATAAACAAAAGACATTCATAATTCAGAAAGATAACTTTTAAAGGAGAACAAAAATTTTTATCTCCCTTAGGAGGGGAAGAAAAAAAAAAAAGGTAGAAAAGGGGATAGAATGCTTCTCACCAGGTAGGCAATTTCAAAAATTCATATCATGGCCAGAATTGCTCACCATAGATTTAAAAAAACAATAGCACAACAGTCTTTGCAGCAAATTATTCTTTGTCTGAATTCTAAGACTTCTACACACCAAGCTGAGAACAAGAACAAGACACAGATATTTGATCCATATGCTCGGCTCAGTTTAATTTCCATGTGGTTTAGTACTATAGATTTCAGAGTGTAAAAAGTGAAGGAAAAGTATCATTGTTGTTGGTGTTGCTATTACAAATGATCCAAATCAAAATGCTTTGACCTTGAATCACCAGAATGTATTAAAACAGGAATTTTACAGTTATATCTTGCCTGTTCTGCCCTCCACCTCCACGAGGTTACATTAGCACAGAGTGGTCACAAAATTCTGCTTTGCTAATACCATTTCATTTTAACAGAGATTCTAACAAACTGAATTTATTTTTCCATGTATGCTTTTTGCAGAATAAGATCTGCTTCCATACATTCTCTGTTGAAGAAGCTGCAACAAGAATTCAAGGCTTTCTAAACTGAGAAACATACCATCTTGTTGAGAAACTGCGCAAGTGATATTTCAGCACAAGTCCAGGAATAACTAGTTCAGATTTCATTGAAAACACCAAGCCAATACCTTCATGCATCCAACAAGACACTCACATGGTGTCTATTTGAGAACAGCAGCAGATACATCGAATAGAAACACTTTTCTGGGAATGCATTCCCACAGCAAAGGACAGGGCTAAGCACTAAAGTCACATTGACTCTGGGCTCACAGAACAAACAGGGAATTGTACAATGTCAAAGGGAAAAATCCTCATGTTATTCAGAGACAACCTGTTCATTACCTTTAGTATGCTGTGTGTACAGGTTCACTGGACACACACAGCATAGCTGGAATCTCCCGAGTTTCTAGTCTAAGGGCAAATGTCACTTGTACTATGCCTCAAAACCATACAAGTTGCCATCTCTTTTACAATGTTCAAAGAGAGAAAAGTTCAATAAAAATGTTACTGCTCCCCAGAACAAGAAAGTTTCCTCAAAATTAGAGCTTTCTCTTTAAACTCTGTCTTGGGAAGAACCACTCTAAGGACACCCTGCCCAGAAACGAAGATATTAATTAATCCAGTCTTTCCTACAAATACATGCTAATATACTTTAATCCTGCTACAGAAATTAGGATCATCAAGCAGCAGTGAGGGGCACATAGAAGAAATTCAAGCTTCAGACCTCACGGAGCTACAGAGTACAGAGTGAACAGCAATTCTTCAGTAGTTTGCATGCTTAAGTGGTGAACATACATTACAAAACTTTCAAAGTTGTCCATACTCAATATTCCTTCTCTCAGCAGCTACTTATTCAAGTGATAAAAGACTCTAGATGTTTATTGCACATCAGCTGTGTCAGCTACCACAACCACACCCAGCTAATGGACCTTTCAGAACCAACTAAGCATGGCTTATCAGCAGGATTTAGGTGATGGAATACATAGTTGAGACAAACCATCAATAAATCTGCTTTCATATACAGTATCTTAATTAAAATTGTTCATTGTTTGCTTTTTTTCCCAAGTGAAATTAATTGCCTAGCGACGGTTACTGTGCTCCCCCAATGCTAACCTTTAATAGATGGCCAGTTCTCAAAAGCAAAGGAGTCAATAAAATGCTAACCACACAGGATCAAACCCCCTGATTACTCCCATTCATTGCAATCTTCATGTATATAGTTTTGCTGGTTTTGCCCTCACAAACTCAGAAAGAGCACAAATGACCAAAGTTTCACAGGCTGGTTGTGTTAAATAAATTAGACAATTAACCAATGAGATTGTTTAGATATCTTTCTCTTTCTACACGGACAGCAAGCCTAAACTTGTGTTTTTCACTATTTGTTCAAATTCAGTTCACCCAGGTGGGCAAACAAACAAACAATGCAAGCCCAAGGTCCTCCCCATCGCTGCCAAAGGACAGACCACGGATCCTACATGAGCAGCTGACTCCCTACATCTCCAGACCTTCTCCTACAGCTCTTCAGATCCTCTTAAGAAATAACATTAGCTATATTAACCTGCTGCTTACAGTGACAACATCCACTTACCTAAGGAGAAGCAACACACCTCACCCTCTCACACAAGGACTGCTAAAACCTCTTCCTCGTTTCCCCTCCAAACTCCTTTCCAAGAACTTCTCTCTTTCTGAAGCTCAGACCTACCTCCATCTCCAGCAGAGCTGCCCGGAGAAGGCACAGACCACCAGCCACTCTGGAGCAGCCCCGGGGAGGAGGCTCCACCCAGCCCCTCACCACCATCCTCACCTGGACCAGCTGCAGGTGAACTCCTGCCCTGCTGCCCCACCAGCACCGCCCTCGCCTTCTGCACCAGGTCCCAGCACACCCCTAGGCTCAGAAATTTAGCCGGAAACCTTCAGGTACATTATAGAAAGAGGTTAAAAACATGCGATCTAGCATGCTTCAGGCACTGCCAACACGTGTCTAGGTCACACCAAAGCTCTGGCACTTCTGTAGGAGGTAAATAAATCCCACCGGGTCCTCAACCATAACATATGTATAATATTTGCTCACTGCTGGCAAATCTACCGACCTTAAGGGCTCCTAAAGGGAGTTTTGCAGCTGAGCAGGTGAGCGCAGGGGGTTGCACAGGTGCCCAGCTGTTAGGGCATTTCAGCTGCTCGAAGGGCAGGCAGCGGCACGCTGGCACCGGCTGGCCGGCGCACGCCTTCGCTACCCAAACTGCCGCGCGCCAGACGTGCTTAACACCTACTAGAAACAGGGAAAACCAGAGTTACACCAGAGTGAGCAGATTTTAGCCACTGCTGCAGGGGAGTGCAAAATCTCGTGTCTTTTCCCAAGACCTTGTGTTGTTTCTTGATTTTTTTTACACAAGGACCTTATGGGGTTTTTTAAATATATACATATATAGATAGATATATAGATATATCTTATTTTCATATACTGTTACCGCAACAAAATCTTTTCCTGGTTAAGAAAAATATTTTATCTTAGTAGGGGTTCAAGGACACAGTTCCACAGCAGACCTCATGCATCAACTTCTTTTGGGCCTGATGTTTCCCATTCACTGAAACCTGAGATTACAGAATGGCCCTGACATTTATGACATAGAAATAACATCCTAAAATATAACACATAAACCAATTCAAAAGCAATTGTAGTAAATAAAAAATAGCCTCTGCTCGTAGTACTTAAAGATTATTAATAAGGAAGAAGTAAAAGAATGGGGAATAACTGGCTAGTGTTTTCCTTCACAGCAGTGTTTGGTTTGACAATAGTCCACAATAAAAAATAATTGCTCAGATTAGCACCTCTTCAACGCCTTTTCAAAACTGTGTAATTAAAAAATGAGGGCAAACTATGGGAGAATGTTTTTTATTCACAATTTAATATTAGGTATGTGTTAGCAGGCTACAGATGACAGGATTCAGGGGAGGGAGTTGGCTCTGCTGAATATTAATTTGAGTATCATGGTGCCTAAGGGTAATCCAAGGGCCCTGATGCCCATTTTCTTTGTGATGGCTGGATCCCTTTCAGACTGTCCTTCTGCTGGTCTGACCAACTCTGGACCAGAGTGGGTAGGACAGGCTGTATGAACATGCCTTATCCATTTCAGTATGGATTTGATTATCATAGCTTGAAATATCAATAGAAGTCATTCAAAGGAAGAAGGCTGATGATACACTGAATGGCAGAGAGCACTAACAGTGCAAAAGGGATGCTAATTTCCAGCTGGTTGGTGATGATGGACAATGGGACACAGTATCATCCTCAGCCACCCTGAGAGGATCTGGAAAAGCATCTAGGTGCCCATATATACACACACTGTCTTTTTGCTGACAAATTCAGAGAAATGTTAGAGATGTCTTTGAAGCTGCTGTAAGAAATCCCAGGAGGAATGAATTCCTGTCAGTGGGGCCGTCCACTGCACGAGGGCACCACCCTGTGCAGAGGGCACTTGCCTTTTATTCTCAGCCATGTTAAAACGTTTGTGGAGACAAGTGGTGTCTCTGTTTTAGTTGTAGAATGACACTTTGTTAGTCTTTTTCCACTGTACTTGTCAGCTCGTTTGTATACGCTTTCTGAAGAAGGGATATGTGATTACTGTGTTGGCTTATGGAGTGTGCAAGCATTTATTACAATAAGGTGTACTTTATGAAAGTGTAATGCCTATTTGTTTTGAGAGTTTTTCCTACTGTCTAGTGAAATACAAACCAAAGCAGCACAGTTCAAAGCTGCCCTTTTTTGGATTTACTGATAGATTTTAAACTAATAGCTTTATGAGTTAATATTTTCCATTTATATTTATTTTTTGTTACTTTTACAGAGTGTAAAGAGTGTAAACACTCTTGGTGTTGGAAGTATGAATCAAAAAAAAAGGGAAAGTTGAAACACTGGCTTTTAGCTATTTTCTGTAAGTACAAATATACCTTTGTTTTTATAATCTGTTTTGATCTATCTGTATCTTCATATACACACATATATAAATATGCAAATAATTGACTTTTTCTATCTTTAATTCTCCTTGTCCCAAATGCAAACATTTGTTACCAGACCCTCAAATATTACAAAGTATCTTCACTGTGTTATCTTCAGTGAAATTCTACTAATTTCTAGCAACTGAGTGCCTGACAGATTCTATGATTGTGCCTCCAAAACTGCCAGCTCTTACCCCTCCCAAAAAACAAGCTCATTCCAAACTCCATAAACTAAGGCTTCCTTTTTGCAACCATTATTCCCAATGTCTAATGCTCATCTCTAGGAGTAAACCCAGGGATGAACACCTTTAATTTAAAGTTCTGGTCACAGTCAGTAAAGGTGATAGACTTAAGTAAATCTGAGGATTAATTGAGGATTAACTGTTAATCTGAGGATCATATTAACAAAGATGTATAGGCCCTATCTCCTTTTTAAACCAGTAGGCATTTTACATTTACATACTTTTATAGGTCAGATGAACATCTTGATGATCCTGCTTGCAATGTACATTAAAACTTTTTTTAAAATACTCTGGTATCTGCGCTTATGGGAAGAAATGAACTTTAAAAATGGAAACTCATTCTGCCCAAAGTTGACGGATATTATGGCTCAGTTTGGCTGCCAGATTGAGGCAAGTATGGTACTAGGTACTGAAACATGCCTGAAGCAATGTGGGATATCAGCAGTTTAGAATAGAGAAAGAGCTGATCGGCAGTTGTCTGTAACAGCAGCAGCAGCCGTCCCTTTACCAAGAGCTGTAAAATTATGACAATTTGGGATTAAAAAAACCAAAAAACCACAAAAATTCAAACCATGTTGCAGGAGAATTAAAATGAATGTTCATTTTGATAGGCCTTGATTTATGAAGATAAGATTACTTTATTTGCTCTGAAAATAAATCATGTGTGTTTGCAAGACTGAGGTCTTTGTCTCAGTTAAAATACAGTTATTGCACTTAAATCCATAGATCGCGTTCAAATCGTATTGCATGTATGTGGAAATGATCAAAAGATGTAAAAATAATTTGTGAAAATTTAACTACTTTAAAATGCAATCCAAAAAGTGAACAAAACATCAGGCATATTCTTTCCCTCTTTATTCTTGTAAAGATGTTCATTTAGATTTGTGAATATTTTTAATTTTATAATTTTTTGCTTTAGTAATGAGTTTCAAGTCAATCACAATACTTTTTGTTTAGTGAAAATTAATACTCTTAGGTTCCTCTTCAAAATAGCCCATTTCACAGTAATGCCTATATGTGAAAAATGTTTTTATTACGTAGTAGCATACTCTTCTTTTGCAAAAGGAAGCCACAACAAAGTTTTGAAAATCTCTTTCATTTCTATCACAGGGCTCAATCTAGTCCCATAGTTAACATCTACTATTGATTATTTATGTAAACTGTATTGATAGAATAGTTATGCAGCTGCATAACAAATAACCTGATAACCAACATTAGGGAGTCTTACTTTCCAGAGCAGTAAATTCTCATACAATTCCATTCTTTCTCTCAGAAAAGCACATCCTATTATATATGGCTTATATCTATATAGAAATCTCCAGCTAGTGTAATTTCAGCTTTCAGGCTGAAAAATGTCACTATTTATTGACTAAATGGTGGGTCTTTAAAATTACCAACAGACACTTATACTCACTAACAATGTAAAAACTAGGGGAGTCTCTGCAGTTACAGCTGCGATGGGAAAATACATTCAGATTCACGTGATATTCATGAGCTCAGAATTTACTCATAGATCAAATCTTTGGAAATCCTATTAAGGGTAGCACCTTGAGATGTCATGATTAATCCATACTAGTCCTTCAGGAAATCTTTGTGTAGTCACTTTGAATGCCTCAGTAATTAATTCCTCAATGTCATTTGGCTTGACTCAGGAACATAATTTAGGCTATGCTGGAAATAATGCTGTCTCCTCATTGTAGATGAGGAGGACATATGACAATCAGGGATCATTTGTGCTTTTTTATTTTAGAGCTAGTTCTATATTTTTATTAAAATATTATTCAGATTGTGACACTTTCTTGCAGCTTGATACACACAGAAATACCAATTTTTTTTTAAATTTTTTTTTTTACTGTGGGATCACATGGAAAAATTTTCCATTATACATCTCTCAGGGTGGGGGCAAAGGGCTAATTTATTTGGCCCAGAAGATCATATATCTCTAACCAGAAATATAGAATAAAAAGAAATCATTATTCCTTCAACCAAAAGAATTCCACTTTCCTACACCAGATAAAGCCATTATAGCCTACATATAAAATGGGCAAATTACTGCATTAATGATGATTGTCAGTTATTTTGACCAAGCTTTGATGTCCTACTTTCATGCATTTCTACATGGGCACATCTGTATGCCTGGTGGACCTCCAGACCGCTGTGCACTAAAGCTCTCCAAATTCAAATCACTCCTGAAAGGGTAGTGATTTGAAGGTTAGTCTTGCTGTGCATCACCAAACCATCCCTGGGCTGAAGTGGGAAGTGCTGGGACTGTGGTGGTGAAACGATGGGCAAGCCCTGTCAAGGACAGGCACTGAGACAAGGCCTGTGACAAGGTAATTAAAGGAGGCTGTTTGGAGCCTGCTGTGGTTGGAATTAATCAAACTGGTAACAGGCTGAAGATGAGTGACTGATGACTTATTATCACTGTAATTTCTGTGTTCTTGTTTTAAATTTCACAGACTAAGGATTTGAAAAAAAATCAGTTTAGTATTTTTTCATCTGGGAATGTTTTTAGGCTCATGCATAGTTTTGCCGGAAACATGTTGGATTTTACAAAGATTTGCCCTATCTCATCTGGTTTGGGTAGGTGCCTGCCCTGATTCCTTGTCCCTTTTGTTTTGCCAACAATTTCCCGCTACAGCCACCAGACAAGACCTGCCACGTGCCCTCCATGCCAGGCTGCGGCAGCTTTTCCAGGGTCTTTCCAGACCTGAGAGCCAGGGTGGGTGGTGGGGAGGTGACCCCCGTGAGCCCTGGGGAACTGCAGAGGCTGCAGCTCCCCGAGAGCCCCACACCAGAGCCAAGCCACCAGCTCTGCTCTGAAACCTTCTTGAGGTTCATCTTAAGTTTGCAGCCTGGGGTTAGGAGCTGGGAGCCTAGAGAAACAAGGGTGGTGTCAGGGCTCTCAGATTCCTAAAACTGGAAAATATTGATTTGATAGAAAAATCATAAAACATAAAAGGAAAAATGTAGCCAAATGAAATCTGTATCTGAAGTAGATGCCTGACTGCAAAAAAGAGAAAACATCATATGCTACATTAAAGTCTCTTAGAGTTTTCCCATTGATTTAAGATGGAATTTGAGATATTATGCAGATATTTAGGGAGAGAAGACACCTTCTGCGGAAATTTAGCCAAGATTTCTTAGAGATTTACCACAAGCTTGAAATATGTTTATATATAACTTGCACACAGCATAAAATATGTATCTAACCAAATATATACTGTAAGTATGAACATCTCCAAACCATCCATAGGCTCATATTACCCACTTCTTATTGTGCTTAAAGGCAAGTTAGACATTCAAGTCTACTAGATCAGAGTTAAATCTTCTAACACTGCAGATTTCTTCGATTCAGTTCCCTTAAGAGGTGAACCATTTACCTTGTAAAATTTAATCAGAATTAAAATACTACTTGTAGATCTTTAACTGCTATCATACACAAAAGTAGAGAATACTCAAAGAAAACAAGAGTATGGGATATAAATAGGCAAAAACCCAACTGTTGTGCATGGGACTGAGAGTTTTAAATAGCAACATGGCTGAAATTCACAGTGTATATGTACATGCACACATTACACGCAAATCTGTAATATACAGGAATAGATATATATACTGTATATATATATACTCGAATGCAAATACATAAATATATACATATTTAGTTCGAATATTTACAAACTTTATATCTATACATATATATATTCACAAAGTACATGTAAATATCCAAACCATATACATATTTATGCGTTTGTATGTGAGTGTTTGTGTGTGTGTGTGTAAGGGAAATAAGTTGGGGACCTCAAGTAGCTCAGATTAGTAAACTGTGTTTACTTCTGACTGGAATCAAAAGAGAGCAAACACACCGTATGAGAATTGCTATTTACTCAAACAGAGAAGCCAGTGGTGCAACCTGGTGTGATCTAATCCTCCTGGTACGAGAGCTGCGAGGAGAAAAATAAGCTAGTTCAGGACATTGCTAAGCAGAGTTTGAAGCTGCCACGTGGAAGCTGCCCTAAGGCACTGCACATTCAGCTTGAAAAATGACTGGTTGGGGCTGCCATGCTGTGCCCCCTGGTAGTAGGGTCTGTGGTCTCCTTGCAGAGGAATACATTCCTTTTCATTTCAGTGTAAGTTAATTTTTAAATGTTGATTTATTAGTGAGCCTAAAGATGTAAAAGAAAATATTTTTGCAGTGAACAAAAAAGGGCAAAACTCCCAAAGAAACAGACTCATTACACAAATACACCTATTTTAGATATAGCGACAGGTTTTCTAGCACATTTCCTTTCCGAGGTGCGATCCCCAGTTTTATTACTCAAAAATTGACTGCTTTCAGATGTGTTTTAAGATGATTGTATGAGCAGATGGCTTTCCAAGAACTGCGATAGCCTGATCCATAAAACACTTCCATGCTTGGTTTACTTTTGCTTCATTTATAAACTTAGAGGAAAGCAGATGCTTTCCTTTATGTTTATTGTTTGATTGGGATATGAAGAACTGATCTCAACAAGGCAGCAGACACCTCTGCTGAAAGATTTTGTGCTATAACAATGATTTCAGTACCTGTTCCAATACTGTTGCTGTCCTTTTTGTGCTGCTTTCACCGTTTCTAACTCAGATTTCTGTTTGTGTCCTACAATAAGGAGGTATTGGCCTACATTAAGGCTATTAAAGGAAGGATATCCTATCCTTGATACTAAGGAAGTATCTGTACTGTAAGAAAAAAAACAAAACAAACAAACACCTAGATGGCTACTGTTCCTTGACTGAAAGAATTTATTGCATGGGCCACCAGCCACTGGAAGCCACACATCTACCCAGGGATTTGACCTATATTTGAAAAAGAAAAAAAATAGGTGCAATTTTAACTGTAAAGACAATCCCATCTGAACTGACAAGGTAACTATCACTTCTTTAATAACAGCAGTGAGGTGAGCCAACTGGTGACACACTGCTGACTTTGCACAAACACACTGTATCCATGTTTACTTGCTTTTCCTCCAGACTGTTATTACATTTTAAAATTTATCTATTTCTATTCCATCGATTTTCCATAGTAGTGAAGGCTGAATTAATTTTGTTGTGTGGGTCATTTGATGTATCAGGAGACAAATTTTGCCTGTTAGACATGGTTTAGAGGAGACAATGCAAGTCTAAATGTCTGAGGTTTGGCAGTTTACAAATCAATTATTTCTGTTAGATAGCCGACTGCCATACCAACTGGGAAACAGATTATATCAGATTACTGCACTTTTAATTAGCTGATCGTGACAGGCAAGGTTTGAAGAGGAAAAGAAATCAATCAGAAACTGCCAAACTTGGTCAGCCGAGTACACAGTGCCATTATTGAATTTTAGACATTGCTCTGAAGCAGAACTAGATCTCCTGGGCTCTGCAAGGGGACCTGCCTCACAGGAGTGATCCATCTTAGAGCCAAAGGTTATTCTGGAGCAAATATTTCCAAACATTTGTTATAATTAGCCTCTGACAAGATCAGTCACAAAGCAGAATCTCATTAGAGAGGAAGGAAGAACACGGCACACTGCACCAGAGCTATTCCCCCAGTGATGTGGTAGAACAACAAATGCCTCCGCACAAATTAAATGTTTGGGTGCGGGGGAAATATGCATGTGGGGATGCACTTCTATGCATGGAGGAATGCATTTTGGCTGACAGATTTTAGATAAATTTCTTTTACCTGTTCAAGGCATCAGAGTGCTTCAAAACTGAGTCACTATTTGCTTTTCTATCTCATTGGCTTTATAACAAGATAATTCTAGCAACCCAGAGTATCCTGTCCTATAAAGCAAGATTTACGGCATGCTGTCTTAGAACCTAATTCTCTCATGCCTTCACCTCACACAGTCATTTGCTCTGTAAACTACATATACAATGGCCTTACATCAAGCTGGTCCCACATTGCACAGGCAAAGGGAAGTCAAGGTTAGTAACTCAGCCAAATTACGGTAAAAAAACCCCATCAGAGAACATAGGACAAGTTTCTACATTTTTGCATGAGTACGGAAAGCAGTGCATCTGTCTCTCCTAGTGCATCAATGGGATGTTAAATTTTGGGAAGTCTTGTTGAGCTTTAAATTGTGCACAGGTACAACATTTTCCAAAAATTCATCCATGAACTGACAGGCCATAGAATTATCCTTGCAACTGCCTCTGCTGCTTTCACTGCTCTTCATTTTAGATCCTCATGTGCATCTCTCTCTAGTAAATAAAGAAGACACTTGTAAAGTAAATTGATGCCTTTATATCATCCTCATGCAGATATCTGGGTGACAAGGACCTAACAAAGTCCTTTCAGTTTCTCATGTGGCTTAATTCTGCCAGAAGAGGACACTGAGTCTAACAAAACATTTATTGATGTTCAATGCTAATTATATGGTTTGTCCCAAGAACTGGAGTGTTGATTCACACTTTGATTAAATACAGGCTTCAGAAAATTATTGGATCAGAACAACATTGCTCAGTCCTTTGCAAGATCAAACTATTCCTGGTTAATTTTTAAAATATCTTCAGTATTTTCAGCTTTAAAATATATTTTGTTGTAAAAGATGGAGGAAACAGCTAACTGTTGCTTATTCTGGTATATTAACATACATGGGTTTTAATATGCCATTTGCTAAACTTGGAGTCCATTTCCACATATTGATCTGTGGTTATACATATGCTTTCCTTTCACTCTGTTCCTTAAAAGAAAGATTCTTACCTTGGAAATACAAAAAGGACATACCACACTCTTATAACTAAAACCACTGCACGTTACTTTTTGGAAATTTTGTGAACTGTGCTTGATGTTTGGCACCCCAGAGCTCCATGTGGGGGTTCTGTTTTGTCTAGTCTTTCTTTGCATTTCATTGATTAGGTGGGTGCAGAAGCAGAACTTCTTTGTCACTTCACTGGAAGCTATCTGGATGGCTGCAAAGTGTATCATAAATCAATTCTGCTCAGAGGACTGCTTGCAACAAAGTCAATAATGGAGCCGGAAAGCACACATGCTATCAGAGGAGTCAGAGTGAGAGAAGGAAAAAAACCCAGTGCTGGACTTAAAGAAGTAATTGAGCTGCAGTCAAGTTTTGTCAAATAAATGGTACAAGGCCATATTCATTGCTTTCTTCTGCATCATCTTTTTAATGTTCTGCCAGTTAACATAGCACTGTCATAAGGGCATATACTAAAGCAAGGATCTCTCCTGAACAGCTGAAACGAAGGATTTTAGCTTACCCTTCAGAGATAATTTTCTAATTTCACCCTAGTGCAGACTATCCCCAAACTTGTAGGATTTACAACTGCGTTTTATACCTTTGTAAAATTTTGTGTTTCTCATTCCTTATTGCGGTCCTCCTTTTTTCACTCAATATTTATGCATTAAGATCTGCCAAAATTATTCCTATAATACTGGTTTAGGTATTGCAGCTGAAATAAAATTATATTTGTGCAAAATCTACTTTGGGCAATACCAAAATACATCCTATTATTGTTTTCTCTGGCGCTTATCCCTGTCTGTCACATCTGGTATTCTTCTACCCAGAGTGCCCTGATCCTGGCAAACCATCCTGACATCTGTTAACCTGAGGAAGTAAAAAAACAAATCTGCACAAATAAATGACATTCTGTTAAAGTAATTGTCAACAATCATTTGTCTATACTAAAACAAGTAAATAACATTAAACAAAGTATGTTATACTTCAGAGAAACTCTTCATTTAAACACCAATTATTTCCCTCTAGTTTAGAGACCAAGTACTGAAATCATTAGTGTAATTAGCCAATCTGTGTGAAATCCCTAACAAAAATCCTATGGGGTCAGCACAGATTTAAATTTTCTTTCAGTTTGTTTTCATGATGAATATTAATACACCGTTTCCCCACTTTCAATTTGCTTATTTTTTTATTTTGCTCTCTAATAGAAAGGTTGGTTTTCAAAGGAAGCTTGGTGCTTTTTCTCTAGTCCCTTTGTTCAAAACTTTAAGGATTTGTAGGCAATTCCTTTGAGAGTCATTAGTCTTAACTGAAGACAAATATGAAAGTTAATTAAAAGTTTAGTCCATTGACAGATAAAATAAAACTTTACACTTACTCACTCTGGAAAATAATGAGCAGGACTAGCTACCAGCTAATAAGCAAAGACTACGATAAAAAATACAACCTAACTTTACATCACTGCGGTCAGGAATTGTATGTTTCAGGTTTTGTTTTGATCTTTGTCTTTGCTTATTAGCTGTTATTTCTTGATACCCATTTCCACACCTCCCTACTTGATTACTGAGTCCAAACATACTTCTCAAAGTGGCTGCAACACAACAGGAGCTTGTATCATTAATGATAACTTTCTGTTAGAAGTAAAAATGGAGATGTGGCTTGTGAAGGTGTAACCCGTTCCCCCCTGCAGCAGCCAAAGAAAGAGAACCTGCTTTTCGCTCTCTGTAAAGAGTTCTTCCCATCTCCCAACATGGCCTGGAGGGAATTTAATTTTTTGCCTAACAAGCAGAGCACTTTGCAGATTGATTTTTTTGCCTGTGCAATTTTACCAAGTCTGCCTTTAATTCTGGAATTTGATAGCTGCTCCAAAGATGTGCTGACCAGCAGGTTACACCAGTCTTTTTCAGTATTTTGACTTCCAGGACAAACAAGGAAGGACGGAGATACAGACTACTGCTTTTTGGTACTGCACCTCTTTCCTGAGAGCAGTTTAGCTTCTTACTAAAAGCAGACACTGGAAAAGCATGAACCATGTTTTACTTTCCCCTGCACTGTACGCCTCAGCAAGAGATTCTGACATCCTTTCTGTCTCAGTCAAGTGGCACCCAGCAGTATCCGTTCTTTTCCAAACACTCTTCTCTTTCTCAGCCAATTGCTAATATGTGATGGAGAGAGCATGAATTTTGAATGCAGCAATTATCATTCAATAGATACGTTTAAATGCTCTAAATGCTACTTAAATTCACAGAGGAAAATTTTTTTCATGCTGGTGGGAAAAAAGCTATTGAAATAAAGTGGAATCAGTTTTTGTAGAATTATGTCTCTTGAATTGCTATTGGGGTTTAAAAGTCACTACTGCTGTTATTACAAATCAAGATAAAATCCCTTAAAGCTAAAGAGGTCTCTTCATTAATTGTTTCAACTAAAAATGGGTGTCCCATATATGATCCTACATCTGACATTGGCCAATGGACAGAGTCATACAGACAATCCAGTATGGACTAAAAAATACCCCGACTTTGCTTTAAATACATAGCTCAAACCATAGCATGGGTTATCAAGAGATTTTACTAGGCTATAGAATCGAATGAATTTCTTAAAATACTTAAGTCTTTCTGAACTTACAATGAGTTAGGAAATACCTGAGAGCAACTTTTCCTCATCAACGTGCCTCTGAATGCATGCTATGATATGAAGGATATTTTGAATAGTGGCTTTGGATAGAATGACAAGTTTCACAAGTGACTGAGGAATCACTGAGCATTTATCACATCACATGAAGCCAGGATAACTTATTAAACCTTATGACTAGTGTTATAAAGTGAGAATTCTTGCAGAGCTTGCAGATGTTTACCAAACAAAATATAATTTGGTCATCATTGCACATAGAAAAAACTTTCTAAAACCTTTTCTTAGATAGTCAGAGTCCTGGAAGAAAGCAATGCTGTGACCCCATGACAGACATAGTCCTCTGCTGTATATTTACAACATGACTGACAGGTACACTAGGGACAGCCAGGCTTTCATCCACAGGCCCAAGGACTGCTTAACACAGAGAGAAGGTGAACGCCAGCCAATTACCCACCTAAATGTGTACTCAGGAGAGTCTCTTTCCTGCACAATGATTCTCAAAACATCCATTGATGTTCATATTTAGAGACAGTAATGTTTTTAGTGGTAAAAAAGCACCTTCTATCATAACAACCAATAGAGACAAGCTTCAAGCCAATTAGAGAAAATGGACCACAGTGAGTCAACATTCAATAGCTCATGATTTAGAAAAGCATTCACCTTGAAACAGTCAATATGTGCATTACACATGGACGTTTAACAGAATACCTCACCCATAGTTTAATTAACTGTGCAAACAATTAACAGTGCTCAAGTACAAAGACTGAAAATTCTCTGCACAGCTTAAGTGAAAATGTTGTCATTCTCCTGAAGTGAGCCCTGTGACATGGCAGGCTCCACAGATTGTGAAGATATCCTTACAGATGTCCAGGGATTCCTGCTCTTATGATGTTTATTTATCCATCTGTGAAAACTTTCCAATGGAATGAAAGTATAACAACCTGTAATAACAACCAGTGCTCAGTGGCTGCTGAAGCACAAAAGCTTTAGATGCATGCTGACCAACAATTACAGTATCCTACTCATTTTCTAGAAGGCAAATGAGGTGCAAATTAAAGATATGAATCTTCTGTGTGTCACACTAAGATAACAGCTCTGTGGCCATCTCTGCAAAAAGTGGAACATCTGTTTCACTATTCTCTGAAAACTACAATACTGACTTTTATTTTCTAATTCTCTTTCGGAGGCTAGTAGCTGTATTTTGCTACCTTTCCAGTACCTGTGCTTGGCTTCCCAAGTGGAGGAGTAAGGTGTGTGAGATGAAGGCTTCCCCAGACCCGGTAGAACCCCATGAGAGGAGCACAATGCTCCTTCAGGGCTCCTCTGTCTGGAGGGAGCTCAGGAGAGAGCACCATTGCTTTGCCTAATTCCTCATGCCCATCCACCTGCACATGGTGCTATCCCCTGGGCTTGAAGGCATGAGGCTGATCTTCCTTTAGGAGGCATATGCTAACCAAAGATGATCCCAGAGAAGGGAATTCCCACATAACTGGCTGGGAAGCTGCTGCATGCTTCCACATTAATATCACCAATAAACACTGTTCTGAAAACATCACTAACAATTGAATAAGTAGCTAAATGGGTCCAGAATGATGTGAGAAAATACTTAGGAACAAAATATTGGAAAAGCGTTATGGTGCAGTAGACCCTTACTCAGAAAATTTTGGGGAAAGAAGAAAGGGGGGGCTACAGAAAGACTGAGCAAATGGCAACATTTTTGCATGTTCTTTGTATTACAAAAGGCTCCAGGTGCAGCATGTTTCCAGTCAGATCAGCAGATCTTAAGCAAACATTGAAATATTACCTTGCACCAGCAGTTTCCATTTTTTATTTTCATTTGAGAGTCCTTAATTATTTTCCTGGGGAGATACGTACAGTAAATGTAAGCTCACCGTCAGCCAGCTTTAGTGGACCTTGTGATTCATAGTCAATTTAGCCTTCAGGATCTGTGGATCAGAGGTTAAAAGCCCTGCCCTCACACCCATTTGAAAAATTGATTTGGTAAATCTTGTCACTTTAAGGGATGGACTGGCTGCCACAACAGTAAGGGTGCCTTTTGATTTCATTACATTTCTCTTTCCATTTAAATCTGTGGCTAAACTGGATGAGCAGAATTCAAGCTCTCGAATCCCAGGTGGGGTTGGGAAGCCCATAAGAGTATGCCAGTGGGTAATAATGGTTCTGTGACAAGATAAATGCTGCATATCAAGGGGTTCAAATACTGCTGGTGAAGAGCAGAGAGGGGGGGAAATTAAGAAATGTAAATAAAAAATATTCTCAGTCATTGTAAAGCCTGGGTAATAATTTTCAGAGCAGCTGATCTATAGGAAAAGTAACAGGCTGTGATGCAATAGCAAACTGGTTCAATCTTCTTAACCTTTGCCAATTGGTTTATAGAAGTTTAACTGCATCTGTCTGTTTTCTGTGAACCTATGACGAAGACACATTGAGAGTGCTGACATAGGTACTGTGCAGGGCAAGAACAGAAGGAGGAGATTTCCACAGTCAGTCACTGGGACATGCAACGTTTCTTTTGCTCTCCCTGGCCCCTGAGGGAATTTAAAAAAAAAAAAAAAAAGGAAAAAGAAAAAGACATTTTCTACCAGAAAACACTTTCCTTTGGTAGCCTCATTACCACAGAAATATACTTATGGAGCTGCTTGAAAGCACCTGTGGTAGCTAAATTACAAAGGTGAATGGCCTTTAAATATGGCCTTTAAATATATCGTAGCAAAGCAGGTAAACACGGATGCTGAGCCAAGAGGATCCTGAGTCACTGGCTGCCAGTGTGGTCCTGCCACCCCTGCTGCGTTTCCCCCTCCTGCCTTTCACTTCTGAAAACAAAAAGGTGCCATTGCTTACGCACAATAAAGTGAAAATGGTCAACCTCTGAGAACAAAAAGAAAACAAGCTACTTAGTGCTATGAAAAGAACTGATAAGGTGTTTTCCTTTCTCTAAGAAATTTAAGCCTTCTTTCAGAAGAAAAGAATGAATAGCCAAGAGAAATACCATGTCCAATGTTACGAATACAACCTTGACATTAGCTGAGTAAAGTTATCCAACCTGAATGCCACCGAATTACTCCTCTTCCCGACTGGTTCTGAAGCTATTGGTAACCTAAACTTTAGTAAATTTGTATCTTTACTTTAGAATGTGTTTAGACAAAGACCAAATAATCTTAGAAAATTAGTCTCTCCCACTAAAATTCTAAAGTATATGAACTTATTATTTGCACCCTTTTTATGACCAGAAAAATCACTGTTTAATGTTACAGTTCATTAACTGACTTTCATTTCTTTATAATAGCTAGTTGAATTTCGTTGGTGACTGTTTTGTCTGGTTTTAGCTATAGTGAGCAGTATAATGATATGCGATCTGAAAAAGTCATGGATGATAAAAAAAGAATTGTCCTTCTAGGTACATCAGTGTCATAAGGTATGTGAGTAGGAGCATGGCAGATCTAATGTTCAACTCTGCAGGTGACTCAGTTTGCATTCTGAGCCATTCAGCCATAAAAATATAAAAAAAGTATTAACACTTCATGACAGTTCTCAAACAATTATTTCTTTCTGTTCCTGTAGCTGAGTGACAACGTAGCAAAAAAAAAAAACAAATTCCACAGGAAAAAAAATATCTAGGAGATATCACTCAGTTTATAAATTCATGAATAAAATAATATTTTGTTGGAATGCACAGATTTCATGGCTGCTGCTACTGCTAAGACTAATTTTGGTGGGAACAGCTACCGTTCTCCCAGTGGCCATTTACTGCTCTGGCAGGAAGCAAGTCAGTGTCAGCTAACGAAGTTCACACCAAATGGGATGGCTATGGGCTGCTCTTGAGTGTGAGCCCTTTGGTGCTTGCCCATTCACTCAGGTATCTCAAACTTTCTGGTATATCCTGTATTTCTGACTACTGTACTGAGTGTTATTCATACAGAAAGAGATTTTAAGTAACTGGAGAAAAAAAAAATATAACAAACCTAACACATTGCTGACCTCTCTGGAAACCTTCCACTTCTGTCATATCCCTGGCAGAAATTAAAAGAGGGTTTGTACAGTTCTGTGAGACTCCTCTGCACACTGAAGGTGCTAGCAGAGTCGTTCCTGTATAGGGTACTGCATGGTCAAAAAGCTCATCACAAGAATTAGTCTTACAAATTCTCATAAAATTCTAGTGATCCCAAACTTTTATTAAAAAAGTACTAAGGAGCTAGGATAGATCACAGATGTTGAGATCCAGCCTAATCCATAGTTTAGGGAGGTGGTTTTCTTTGCCAAACTGAGTTATCTGAACAGACCTATCATATATACTCACTTATAACTATATACCTCTACACCAGTGAACCAGAAATGCACAACCTTGAGAGGGTGCTTTTGTTTATCAGCTTCTTGCTTTCTTTGTACAGACTTTTGAGGCTATGATACATCAAGTAGATTTGCCGGTCTCCATATGAAAGTCCTATCTTTCAAAAAAATAACATTTCAATTTTTTCTTTCTCTATTTCCAAAGGTACAAAAAGAATGTTGGTACCATCGCTACCAAGAGCAATCACGTATTTGGGATTTTCTCAAAGGTGAGGCAGCCTCTTGAGCAAGACACCTTTCTTTCTGAGGTTCTGTGCTCACGCTTTCTGTGGTCATACATAACATATTCCTGGTATCCCAGAGGGAGGACTTGGGAGTTGTTTCAAAGGTCACTGTCACTGCAGCCTTAACAGGAAGACACCTTTCTTTCTGAGGTTCTGTGCTCACACATAACAGATTCCTGGTATCCCAGAGGGAGAACTTGGGAGTTGTTTCAAAGGTCACTGCCACTGCAGCCTTAACAGGTTATCCTGCAGGCAGGAATAGGAACACAACAAATATAGTATAGACAGTGTTTGAGAAAGGGAGAAAGGAGGGAGAGGAAGAGAGAAAAAAGGAAGGAAAGACTGGTGAGTTGGGGAGAAAGAGAAGAAGGATTGAATGTACTGAAGAGCTTCATGTGGAAAACCATTCATTTACTGAGTTTGGGGAGTAAAAAGTTCAAATTCAGAGTTTCACTGCCATTATTACATTTTAGCTCAGGTCACTTTGGTATTACTTGGTGCTGGTGTGATTTACCATGATGTCTCAGAGGGATGATGAGGACTCAGTGCATCTCGGGAAAAACAGTTTAGCACAGTAGCCCTGACCACCTGCTCAACTACCAACTGTTCACACATTTTTTTTCCTTTTTTTTTTAAGCAAACATGCCAAAGGATCTCAAAACACATTTATCAGAACACTAAAGTAATAAACTAGAATAAAGTGTCAGTTTAAATAGGAAATGTGGCGGAAAGATATATTAAAAAGGTTTGAAAAACAGTCCTTTCTTATTTTGTCCTTGAAAGGTGAGTTAGTCCCTCCAGTATTATTTTCCAGTTCAGCAGCTTCCTGGGTTGTATAGCAATAGACACCTATAGCAAAAGGCGCCCTCCTCATGTTACCCAGAGAGTAAATCTCCTGGTCCTGCTCTTGCATCCTCACGTCCCTCAACACCTTCTTCATGCTGCGCACGTTCACTAGATAGAAACTATTTCCTTCTTCCACAACAACCACCCCAAACACATTCATCAGGCTGTTTCCCTTCCATCTGCTACCCCATCTCAGAAGTCTTCTTACAGATCATATGGAGTCCTTGTATACAAACTGGAGCAAACCAACCTAAATACACATCTTCCTTATCACTGTTAAAAAGGGAGGCAGTGTCATTTGTGCAGTCCTACAGGTTGTAGATATCTGAAATGGAATTTTCTGGTCTATGGAAATAATTTATTTCCTGCTATTTTCACCATTTTTAATTCAGGATGGAAATCAGAAAATGCAATTTCTAAACTGACAGAAATTTCACGTTTTACCTACCTATAATAATTCAGAATACATTGCAGCATATTTTCTGCATGGAATAAATCAGCATTTTGAGTACTTAAAAACCATATTGATTTTCTATTAAAATATAGATGATTTCAAAGGAAGACCCAAACATCCCGACTACTTAAAAAATGTCTTTGGTTTAATCAATTTCTGTTACAGATATCCTTATAAGAGCTTCATTAATTTAAATTCAGTTCGAGAGATACAAGACAGAATGCTTTCTACAAGATAGATGTACAAACAAAAACATTATTATGAACTCTGCGTCTAATACTCATGAGGAAATAATTAATTTTTTTTACAATAGGTTAAGATTTTCAGAGGTGTTAGCTGTGTTTGGTTATGTGTTTTTTTCAGTATGAACAATCAGCATTTCCTAAAATTATTCCTTCTTAAATTGGACAGCTGAAATCACTAGGCATTTTGGTCCTTCTTTTCTTCCCCCCCCCCCCCCCCCACTATTTTAGCACTTTTTTAAATTTTCAAGGTAAAATACTTCCTTTTATTCAAGGCATCTTTAGATACCCAACACTTCTAGGAGAGGAGATTAAAGTAAACAAAAGCTGTGGGCTTAATATAGTGCCATAGAGTGTAACATTCCTATTTTGATACTTTATCAAAGACTTACAGGGGTGGGGAAAACATTCTTACAAATTTTCAACAGGAAAATAACTTCTTGTAAAGACTCAAAATAAAACCAGCATGTGACAGAACCATGTAAACTTCTGGGATTTCTGAATGTTACAGGAGGGTCCCCCCCACTTCCTTCACTGGCAAAGGCCACCAGTAATCCCCAAACTGTCTCTTGCTGCAACAATGGAAATCTTTAGGAGCTGGTACAGTCTGAAGCTCAGCAATTTTCTAGTTTTAAATTCTCAGTATAGAAATCAGAGCCTGAGGGTAACCTGCTGTACTCCAGCTGATACCAAACCAGTGATGGCTTAATTATTTCTTTTTAGAGATGTGAATTCGCTTGTAGAGAATCTCCAGGTATGTTAAAATCTCTTCTTTCTGGGTGAAAGTGCAATCTATGTCTGCCTCATTCAGCTAAAATATTTTTTGGCTATGCAAACAGCCACCTTCCTAATAGGCACACACAGGGCATGGTCAGCAATAGCACCAACATCCCTAGTTTGAAATGCAGCCTGTGAGAAGTTGGCGAAGCACAGTATCTTTCTCTTTTTTTTTTTTTTAAATATTGATGTAAATGAAAAATGCCCTTGCAGTTATATGTAATTATCCCCATCACTTCCTCTAACCTATCAAGTTGCTCATGTGGATGCTTCCTAATCTGCTTTGGAGTTTAGAGTTTATTGTAATCAAGTCAAAGAAAATTGGGTTAACAAAGACCTATTTATTAGATTCTTAAGCAATACTGTTTGATTTTGAACCTGGCGGCCAAAGAGCTGAGTGGGAGGACACAAAGTACAATAGTTAGCAGAGGGGAAAAAAATGTCAGGCAGCTAAAGGAAGATGAAGGATCATAACCTCCCCATTTGGCACAGGGGAAGATACTGGTGTCAGGGGTGGATGCTGTCAGCTCTCCCACAGTGATTCTCTCCCTTCGCCTTCCAGGAAATTACAGATGTGGTTGCAAGCAAGTAATTGTTGCTCTCCCCTTCCTTTCATCCTCACATCATGCTTTTTGAGGATATAAGTATGCTTTCTTGCATCTATTATCTAGGTGCTTCATTGTACTAAAAAAGAGGACGAGAGGAAGCAAAGATAAAAGATGCTCCAACAAATCTCAGGGCTCCTCACAGAAATCCAGTGTCTGCAATCCCTGAATTTTCTCTCAATGCCAACCTTGATGATTTGCTCAAATAGAGGTGGTAAAAAAGGATGCTAAACTTGGGAACAATTCTGTGCACAAGCTACAGCAACAGTCCAGCTGTTGCTTTTACATGAAAAATTGTCCAATTATTTACTTGAAATTGCGCAAATTCTATCATGGTCCCAGGCTTTTCTAGCATTCATCTGTCACACTGCCTGTCATATAAAACCACCCAGAATTAAAATCCCCATCCCTTTAGCATTTCAGCAAAGAGTTGTTGGCCAGGGCTCTTGTTCTGATGGATGATGCTAGTGACAGCTGCCAGGAAACACAGCTAAATTGCTCAACAGATACCTTGAAGGCGTATGCAGCAATACGTATTACCCCAAAAGAACCGATATATATCTTTCTGTTCATCAGTTTGTACTTGTACACTTTATTCTTTAATACGAACCTTCTAAATCCAATTTCTCTGGAGTTACTTATTCAGATATCACTGGTATGATTAATAAAAACAGAACTGGAATTGACAATGGCTAGATTAAAATGCCAAGCTCAACCATCAGAAGCTATAAATTGGTATAGATCTATTGACAGAAGTATGCCAAGGGTTTGGTCACTCTTCTTTATAATATCATCATTTCATTATCATATATTTACTGACAGAATGGCACACCTCCTAAACCTGATTACTGAAGTAAGCTCAGAATTTTTTTTTAAATTGAGTTGATTTTGGATGTCTCAGTTTTGTTTGTTTGTTTGGGTTTTTTTTTTGGTTAGCCAATTGAATGTACTTGATTTGTAGTGAGATTGATTTGTCTGCAATTTGTAAAGCAGACCCAGCTTGCACAGAGGTTAAATGGACCTAGAAGGTTTGTTGGGGTTTTTTTTTGTCAAGGAGGTCCCATATCCAGAGATGGCCCATCAGGAATAAGTGGATTTGGGACACACAGCTTCTAGTTTCCTGGGATTTTGTATTTTTCATTTAGCTTTAGTGAAAATCAGACAGATTGCTTATTTTCATTGTATTCAGCTAACTTTGAATAAAGTTATTCTGACTAGATTCTTTTTCAATAAAAACTGCTCTATCAAAACATTTCTAACCAGCTTTAATAGAAATTATAAAGTCAGTGTTTCCAAAAATTTAACACCCTTTAGCTCTGCATGAGCTCTAAAGTACTGACAGTCCAAAAAAGCATGGAAGAAAATAATGTTAAAAAAGTAGAAATACTGGGGTGAAATAGCTGAGGTCAAACTTCAGGTCAGCAGAAGAGGCCCAAAGAGAGCACAGGTTTCCTGACTCCTAGTCTGGGGCAAAACACTGGCCAGCAATGTCTCTAATTAGCAGTGTAAATATCCACTTCATCCATGTCAATGAATACTTAAAGCTGTGACCATAAAGAGTCACATTGAGGTTCCCTTGAAAATCCAGGTTGTTATTTTATAATTAGCATAGTTTATATACATACAGGACAAGGCTGTCTCAGCAATAGATTTAATTCAGCAGCTAAGCCTTGGCAGTCAGGCTATGTTTTAAATATTCTAAAGCTGTTTATTTAGCCCCTGTTAATTTTAGCACTGAAGAAGCTGACCACACATTTGTTTCATGGCACTGCTATATCTCCAGCAGGTTCTGCTCTTTCTCATTGATAAATATATTCGCTATCAATTAATTTTTAAGGCTGTTTTTCCTTTCATTTTTTCAGATCAACAAATAAATCAGAATTAGTATCTTCAGTCAGTTCAGCGTATGTATCAAAAATTAAATTACTTCCATCTCTTAAGGTTTCTGACAAAAATATGGAGGTGCAAAACTATTTCAACCTAAACTTTACAGAAGTAAAGATAAAACTGTATCTGTTGTTTTTTTCTCCAGATAAAATATTGTTTAATTGATTTCTATTTCTGCTATTTAAACAGCCACAGAGCAATTTAGAATATACAGTGAAACAAAAATAATACTGTTAGTATTTCAAACTATTTCCAGACTATAACTTAAAAATAACCATTAAGCATTAATTTTCTGAGAAAACATAGAAAATAACTTCTCAAAAAATAATAATTTCATTAGCAAGATATTCAAAGAAACAGAAATCATTCAGGGGAAAGAG
>NW_010333513.1:192881-204392 GCF_000700745.2 Antrostomus carolinensis | reverse complement strand
AAAGAGTACAGAGTTGGTGCAGTTTTTTTAGGACCTCAGCTCCATCATTTAACATGTAAATGTAGATAGTTGCCACATACAGTTACAGTTCCGCATGTAGTCTGTAGCTATCCTACAGCAACTCTTTCCTAACAGGCATGTACACTACAGTCTGAAAGTCACCTGACAGGACACCCAGTTCAACATTGCAATCATGAGATGTTCAGCTGGCCCAGGAGTTGGTTAAGCTATGGACTGGCTACGATAAATGAAAAATTTTGGAGGGTGTATACCCTCCTCATGCAAAGTCTGTATTAGATTGCTACAAGGTGGCATTGGTTCCTTGTAGATGAAGCTCAAAAGTGTTAAGAACCTGCCTATCTGGTGTCAACATACTGAACAAAGGAAACCAAGGTGAATGGGACTAGAAAATCAGATAGAGAGAAAGAATCTGCTCATATAAACACCTTAAAGCAGCAAACTGGAAAGCTGTATTCAGGAAAGCAAGGCAGTGAGGAAAAGGATTGCCTAAGCAAGGATGAGGTCAATAAGAAAGTAACTGAAAGACTTGAATGCCAGCATGGGAAGTTTAGAGAGACAAGATCTGTTGGTGGAAAACGTAAAAAATGCTATCAAAGGGACAGATGAAAGCACAGGGAGGAGTTCTCATTACTGGAAGCAAAGGTGTGTGGTGGCCAGGAAAAATACAAATAAAGATTACACATGTGAGACAGCATTTTACTATAACCGAGTGCTTTAGTTTAAAAAAAAAATGGTAGCATAAACAAACTGTATTGGCTCAGGACAAAATCTTTTTGAGGTAGAATGGTTTGTGTTAGGGACCTGTTCTTGGTCTTAATACTTGGAGATAGATGTAGATTAAGAACTTTTTCAAAAATACTCCTATAAGACAGAAAAAGTAATGTGAATTATGTCATATGAGAACGTGTACCTTCCCTAAAAGAAATTTATTTGGACTGGATATGCCTGATATGAAAATGCCATGCTAGAAGAAACAAAATTCTACTCTTCCTTTTTTATCACTATAATGGCTGGCTCAGACTTTGAGGAGGAGTCTAGACTAAATTCAAATTTCTGTCTGATAAAACTAAAACATAAGCTTTTGGCAACAAGTTAATATCCATGAATGATTTTTGAAAAGCTTATTAAGATGTTAGGAAGGGATGGAAGAGTAATTTTGAAGTAAAAAAAATTATAGCTTACTTGGTACAAACGCACTAAAACATTTTTTTAAATGGTAGAAAAATATCTTACTTTAAGAGGTGGACTCAGTTACTTTGCAAAATTTTTTTACTTTGCATCACCTATTCATAAAATACTTATTAAAGATGCATACGAAATTTCTCAGAAGCTTGTTTCAGTAATTCTGGAGCTTGATTTTATTGTTTGAACATGAAATTGTGGGCTTCAAGGATATCTTAGCTTACCTTCTACCTCTTTTCTAGACAAGACAAAAAACTCAGACTAAAGACTAATATTTGATTTTTATTTCCTTTCCATACAATATTCATACACATACAGCATTTTTCTGCATGGAAACTAGGGGTACTGGTGCTTACACTAGTGTGAGCATGTGCATATGAGAGTAACAAAGGCAGAAAGTTGCCTGGGTAATTTCCACATGAGTCAAGCTGAGGCATTTCTTGTAATATACTTAATTATTTTTCTTAAGTTATATGGTACGTTAAAAGGCAAAGTTAAAAAACTTCCTTAATATTTTAATAAATTTGTTGACAATCAAATACAGTCAGGCTTAAAATTTAGCTTCTACTCAAATTAGTCAGTAAAAGAAATATGAAACGTTCCTGGCAAGAAAACTTGCAGCATTTTGTGTTTGGTAACTGCTTTTGTCAGTTGTGTAGTAGGAAAAGTCAATATATACATAAAAGTAACAGAAAGTACACTTTAATGTTTAAAATAATTGAAAACTAATCACCATGGCATGTTCTAAACACCCACTACCACCACCCGCTATTTTCTTTATTTGTACAAGGACTATTTTTAAGTTTTCTCTTCCAAAACAATTTTCTAAATTTTAATTTCAAATTACAGTACACTGGAATAAACTTGTGACCAATCTTGTTATGAGTATTGCTGATACAGATTTTCAACTTTTGTGTGTAATACTAAGGCTTGTATTGATAAAATAAAGGTTTCTGGCCAAGTATGGATCAGATTTATAGCCATGCCACACAGCTTTTAAAAACAATGAACTTGTTTTTGTCAAAAATATTTCAGAAGCTTGAAACTCAAATCTACAGTTAAAGTCAACACGAAACAGAAATATTAAATTAACTATAAAACAAAACAACGTTGGGCAACAAATTAAACTTTATAAACCACTAAACAAAAGACCAAGGTGAAATCTTAGCCTTTTTTTTCCCCAGTGACAAAACTCAATGAGGTCTAGGGAGCAGTTCTGATTTATTTTATGTGACTCACTAAAACAGATAGATGCAATTCCTAAGACTCCTCTCTAAAGCTCTGTTGGAAAGAATCAAATGCACCAGACAGTGATCTAACTACATATTTCACAGATAGGACCATACAAAAAGAAAAGTTTACACTCTTGCACACAATATAGAAAACAAAAATGAATTTTCTTAGCCAGGCAGTGTGACTATAGAAGCCTGAAAAGTATCTTAAGCAGCTCGAAGAAAAGCAACTCAATTTTTCCCCAGTTAATACTATTTCTGCCTATGGACTGAAACCAACTTCCTCTGTCTTTGAAGCCCAGAGCTGGGTTATGCTACATTTAACATTGCTGGGTGGAGACACCTGAAGTAGTTCTGGAAGAGGATGTGAACAAGCTTGCTCAACAGGATGCTGCACCAGGTCCACTCACCTAATTCAAAAGGGTAGAGTACCTTATGCCAGGTGTACACAGCTTCTGGCACCCAAGCACCTAGTCTGCCTGGCAACAGAGGTTTTCTGCAGAAAGGTGTATTTCCCTATTTGTGTTCTTTCCATCATCAAGACTTCTAAGATGGGACTTTTGTTATCTTTGAAAAGGAGATACAGAAACACAGAGATAGAAAGAATCCATTATCTAGACTAGCCCCTTGCTCCAAAGTCAGCTCATCTATTCCCAAGTCTTTACTGACAAGTGTTTGTGAAGAGTCTTCTTAAAAACCTGCAAGAAGGGAGACTTCACAGCATCCCCAGGCAATCTATTACTTACTGCAAATCATCTGAAAACAAGCTCAAAGGTACAGAAGTGAAATTAAAAATCTGCTTAGAAACCTCAAACAGGTGCTTTGGGGAAATCACAATCTGCTTTAACACTTGGAGAACAGTGTTTATCTTATTCATGAAACCTATAAGTATTGTGTATATATAATTATATAAAGCAGTAATATGTTAAGTACTATTGACTAGTGTTACAGATTACTTAACAATCAGCCCAAGTCTTGGGCTCACTATTGTATCTGGTCTATAAACACAGGAAAAGTATCTTTGTCCCTGGGACATTATACTTGACATATAAAAGAGGCAGGCCCATCAAAAAGTACAAGACAGTACTGGTGAGCAGGTAGGCAGTTTTTAGGACTTCAAACTTCCATGAAGTTTTTGTAAGCTTCTAATGGAATCATAGAACTGAAGGAAGAAAGAGAAATAACTTTGTACTTTATTTGTAGATAACTCCCTGCAGGTACAAGCAGCATCACAGAAAAAGCAGAAAGATCATTTTAATGCGAATCCAGGAACACAGGCGGTTGATGGCTTGGACTAGTCAAGAGCCAGACAAGTGGCTTCTCTGTAATGAATGGGAGATTATTTAAGAAGTGATAGGGCAATAGTAAGAAAATGGGAACAGACTGTGTGCAGCTTGGAAACTGATGGTGAGCACCTTGTATTTGATTAGATTAACAGAAAGAGAACCACAGAGAACTGCTTATAGAAGACTTATAAATGAAGAAGTAGTACCAGAAATAAATCTTCTCAATATTTTTCTGGAAGATTAGAGAGGAAATAGGGAAGATTACATTTGTCAGGGTTGGGCAAAAGAATACTTTCAGTGATGTAAATACAAAAAAAGGCTAGATTATAATTTCACCTGTGTGCTTTGATATAAAGTCCATGTTTTAGTTACGTTATTTTTAGCAGGAAAAATTTGCAAAAGCTAGACTTAACTTGCACATTAGAAACACAAAAGGGTCTGAACTGAGGTTATTTGTAGAAGACTGGTACAATGACAGCATTATTTTCTGCGATGATTAGGAAAACGTGTAGTAAAACAACTTATGGAAATTAAAATTAAAATCTCCATCTATCAGCCATGTGTTACTAGAGGCATCTGCTTGTAAACCAAAGGAAGACGTCTGAGGCACAGGATAAGATTTTACTGTGGCAGAAAAACAGAAATCAACCTAGGTTATGGCTGTAGATCTGTGAGTAAACCAACTGGGGGAAAGGTTTGTGCTTGCTAATAAGGCTTACAGATGGGAACTACTTAGGGAAAAGAAACTTTAACTAGTTTTAGCGTGAGGTATTTTTGTACTTTGCAATGCCAAAATCTTCTGTTGTGACATTTATAATGTCACTGCTTCGGTCCACTATTACAGTCACATGTTACAATTATATAGAAGGAGTTATTAGCAAAGAGAAAAATAGCTTTTTGAAGCTTTATCAGCCTTGAATATATGCTGATTTCTAGTTCATCTAAAGGAATATGTTGCTGGCATAAACTGCAATTTCAGCTTGTTGCTTCACAAATAGCTGAAAATACCCAATATTAAAAATAAATATTAGAAGTATGTTTAGCAAAATGGCAAGAAAGCATACATGTGAGGGACTGCCTCTGGAGAGGTTTCACCACACCAAGGAACTCTGTAAATCTATTAAGTGGTCATGAGAGTTTATTCAGAACAAGACCATTATCACAAACCCAACATTTTTACCCCTGCTATCTTTCCCATCCAGCAGAACTGGAGCAGACCCAGAAAGAAAAAGATCAAGATATTTTCAGAGGTCCCACAGGCTCCAGCCCTCCTCCCGATAAAAGGTGGATTCTTGAGCCCTCAGTTGTTACTAGAGAGCTTCTACTCTGGGTTCTGATCTGCATTTGTTTACACACAAATTCACAAACTTGAAGGTTTTTGTGTCAGTGGGGTTTTTGTGATTAGTTTTTTTGTTGTTTGGGTGTTGTTTTGTTTGGGGGGGCTGGTTTGTTTTTTAAAAACATATTTTAAACATGCTTATGTCCAGTTAAACTTTATTTTAACAGAAAACGGGCCATTTCAATTTAGTTGCTTTAGTCTGTTTGTAGAATTAATTGCAATTCTAATTCTAGCATTGCTTGTATCTTGGAGAAACTGCACTGATAAACTGGTTTGATCCCTGCATAAAACAGAAGTAGTTAATCCTTTGTAGGCTAATGAAGTGACAATTTTTCCTCCAAATCTTACAAACTTACCTATAAAATTTACGTTTTATGTAGCATAACTACCTGAGCAATTGCCTGTTGAAATGCCAACACCTTTATATCATGAAACAGAAACATGAAACTCCGTCCTCACATTTCCATGTCATGAGGTTACTCCCATGACCTGTAAAGTCAGTGCAAAGGTATATAATTTTTACTCTGTATATGGGCTCTTAGTGGAACTGGGCCTTCATAGAGGAGTTAACCAAGTTAAATTAGGCTTAATAACCTTTTGCAAAGAACTTTGTTGCAGCAAGACCCTTACAGAAGTATCTTAGTGGAACCTGTAGTTATTTTAGCTCCAAAATAAACGAGCTTCAATGATTTTACTATGCAAACAAATTCTGCATTTTTTTTTTTTCCTCAAAGCACAACTCTCACCACTTGGGCTTCACATTGTACAACAGGTTCAGAGTGTATATAAACACTGTGCAATCCATATCACCTCCTGAGTTGTTTAACGAGTTGCATGGTCAGCAGTTCCAAGATCCCACTTTGTGCATAATTAACAACAGTAGAGGTTAATTACAGCTACCCATAAAGCTTCATTACAGTCAATCCAAGAGTAAAACTAATCTGAACAGTTTAATTATTAAAAAAATTATATTATATAGCCAATGTGATAATCAATGTACAATAGAATTTATATCTTTTCTAAAACACTCTGAAACTTCTGATCCATTTTGCAAGTACTGTGTGCAGGGGAATTTTATAAAATACATTGTTAAATCAGGCAGATAGGCTGTAAATACTTATAATCACCAATAGGTACACAAGCAGCTGCACAAATAATACAAAGGAACAGGTCAGTGCTGAACCTTGTTCTGAAAAGAGGATTTATCAAAACTCTGTTGTGATGATGCAGGGGTTTTCACTTCACAATTACTTTTGTCCAAGGTATAACTGCAGTGTTTTATTATTAACCACCTTCTTCCTGCATTCTTCATCCAAAGCTAGAAGAGTTCAAGATCTTAGTATTTTTCTCCATGTCACAAAACTTGGCTATAAATTTTTCAGCAAATGGAAAAATTAGATACTGCTGTGTTTCTTTTTAAATCCTCTTGAAACCCTCTGCACATGGAGCAGTTAAATGTAATTCTGGTAAGCCACAAAAGTACCTTCAAACTGAATTTAACAGTTTATCTCCACAGAGAATGAATAAAAAAAAGTAGGAGAAAAAAGAGACTAAGTGCTCAAAAGCTGGTAAGACTAGACTGGCTTCTTAGTGCATGTAATTTTTACATGGTTTTAATTGTAATCTGAAATTTCAAATCAGCCTGTAAAATTACCCAATTTATCTACATGCAGGCATGTGAGGTACTGTGCCAAGAATCTATCACCAAAGGTAGTAATTCTGTCTTCTATCAAAAGACTAAACTTTAAGTATTGCTCTTCACCATAAACTACAGTCACAACAAATCCAGAATGCCCTTTACCCTAGACCCTGGAACATAAGGAGTAAGCTGAAACATGCAGGAGCAGCAGGGAATTATCATCTTATATTAAAAAGGTGAAATTATTACAGTTCTGTGAGATCCTTCCTATGGTCTTTCCAATTTGCCATTGTATCTGCCAACGCCAGTAACTTTAAATACTGTTATTTTCAGAACGTTATTGGATAGAAAGAAAATTATTTTGAAATTCTGAGCAAAAGGGGGATAATTTCAGATGAGCTTAGATACCCAAATCAAACATATTTATGTATCAGTGAATTTTAGCTTCCAAAGTAATTTAAGTAGAGAATAAAAAACCTAAGAAATTTCTTTGTGAAACAAAGATTTCTTTGCAACATACTGTAGATGTAGATATACAAACCATGAACATTCAGTCAACACAGGTCTTATTAAACAGTACATAAATTGCATGTTTAGTAGCAGTGTATGGCTCCATGGCTGCTGGAGGGAATGTGTAATACCCTTATATTATCCACATCTGGTAAAACTTTTAGAAATACAGAAATTAGAACACATTGGAAGGATGTTAAAGAAATGACCCATAGAATTCCTAAGGAAATACTGATTGATTTGTCTGTGTCTATTACATAACAGCTTTGTTGTACCTAGTTTATAGCAGGAAAAGTTTTCTAAGAATGCAGAGCTTATTTTGCTGACAAAGCTTTACTGCAAAATAACCCACATGCTTCTGCAAAAAGGGTTTGCAAAGTTATGTTGGTACTTTAAAAATTATAGTTAGTGGCATACCAATTACTCCCCCATCTGGACTGATTTCTAAACTTTTTTTGTGAAGATGCTGATGAATAAAAAGGCTGAATTCTTTCTTCCCCTTATAAAGACCAGTACCTGTCTCAAGCCCAAGTAAGCAGATTGGGCATAGGTATTGCCAAGAGAGCCAGGGAATGCTACTAGCCCTGGCTTGCTGGCTACTTCTTACTCATATAAAAGGTCTGCATTTATCCTCCCATACAGGGGCTGTAAAACAGAATTACAAGGCATTATTCCACCTTTTTTTTTTCCAGTTCTTGTGTTCCACGAGACAAATAGATTAGACTGGTGTGCAGATGCCTGGGAAGCCAGCTGGAGGCTGCACAGTACTGGAAGAAGTTAAACTTTTACAATGAAGATATTTTCCTGTTGATTGAATACAAAATACCTTTCACAGGAACCTATTTATTTATGTGCTAACAAAAACTTGAAAAAAGGAATCATAAACTAATCTAAAATTTACTGAAATATTTTTACTCATGCCTTTTTATTATGGGAGAAGAATTTTTAATAATTAACAAGAGGAGACTTCTTTCCTCTACAAGAAAAAAAAGTAGAACAGGAGAACATTATGGAATCTCACTTTTTCTATGATGGGAAACATAATGGACTCCTTGTTCTCCAGTTAGTATCTTTTACTCTTCCTGCATTCTATTAATCCATTGGATTTTATTTGCAGGGTAAAGCAGATTTATTCCATGGCATTTGGAATTTAACATGCAATTAACCAGCAAAATTCCCACATTATATAAGGCACCAAAGCAGCTAACAAAATTGTTAACAATTGTTAAAAAAACCTCAATGTAAGCAAGGCATACTCCTACTTCATTTTTGTCCCATCAAGATAAAGTAAGCTGTTTTATGATGTACCATCTGTTATTTTGGTTTCTATATTTTGTTTATTAGTTGTATGTTACATTCATATAGCAGGTCTATTCCCCTATCCTTTTACTTACTATATTTGTTTCTTAGAAAATATTACAAAACCTTATTTCAAAGAATAACTTTCCACTATGAGAATTATGCTTTTTGCTGCCACTGACCCTCTTCAATTCAATTATCACTAATTGATATACAAAGGCTTAAACCATAAGCCTTAAATTAGAGTTGAACTTCCCAACCCGTATCATATCAGCCTGAAATATGACTTTTCCCCCTACAATCCAAAGCCAGGCACAGTATACCAAGACAGTAGCTTCCCAGATGCATATCAAATACTGGCCAGACCTGGGATGCACCCGAGTGAAGCGAAACCAACCCACTAGATGTTACCACAAGTTGTTTGTTAGATTGTACAAAAGCAGGACCCTCTCACAGCAAAGACGGAGACCTCACCTATGAGTGGACAGACTGCATAGGACTTTCCAATTGCTGGGGAAAGTTCTCTGATCCTTCGCTGTGACAGGGGCTCCCCAGCTGATACATGCGTCTGGATGATAAGGTATTTGGGTAATTGATGATTATCCTTCTTAATCACTATGCTTTTTCTTACTTAGTAATGACTAGGCGCATTACCGTTTGTCTTTTTGTACCTTCCTTATTCTTCTTTTTTCCCTGTTTTGAACTAAAGTAAAATAAGTTTTTGTTGTCAAGTTGGTGTCTGTGTCCTTTTTGGTAGCCCTGTCAATTGGCAAAACACTAATAAAAAAAGCAAACCATTAAAACAGTAAAAGCCCATACTCCAAGCTTTGACAGCAAAAGATAGAAGTAGTAGTAGAGCTCCATGACATTTGCTGGGGACTTTAATATTGCTTTTGGCTAAATGGAAGGAATCCAGATAAGGTGAATAGAAGCAAATTAAAATCCTAAAGTAAATTAGGGAAGATTAGGTTTGAAGGTTCCAATTAATTTCTAATAAAAATAAAAAAGAAACTGTAGCACTGATTCTTTTTACAGGGAAATGGAGAACTGCATATATTTTTAAATAAAGAAAAAGACTTAATCTGTCAAGTTGTTCAAACACAACTTTAACCCCAAATTTAAATTGTGTAGCCCGAGGTATTCAAGCTCTGAGAAAGAGTATGCTGTAGCTATATAGATAGTCCCAGTCTTTTCAGTGCATCTTAAGGACATGCTTGGCTTAGAGATCTGCTTGGCTTGGGGCCCTAATGAGTTAGTTAAGCAATTAATGGTGGACACAGTTCAGAAAAGGACAAAAGCAGGTATTAAACCTTAGCTCATTTTTAGATACTTTAAAGAAATTAAGGTCAAATACAGTGTTTAAAACCTTCAGTGGAGAGCCACAGGAAATGCAAGGTCAGGCAGTTAAGCATGTGGATATGCCCACATCTCCTTTTCAGCATCACCCCAGACACCTGCAGCCTAAAGCTTGAAGAGGCAGCTCCTGCCAAGGCTGTTGCTGGTACAGCTGGGGATGTGCCTGCCAGGACAGCCCAAAACCATTTGCTCAGGTAGGCTGCTCAGTGAAGCAAGCATTTAGATGGGGAAGAAGTAGAGCATGGAGCATGCCACGCTCCCTAAAGCACTGGAGGCACATTCATCAAGGCAGATTTACAGTAAGCCAGATGGACACATGTTATAAATGATACAGCATGGAAGTCATGCTCAACTATCACCAGTTGCTAACTTACCTAATTTTGGGGTAAGCAAATAGCTAGCACCTGATTTTAGCATCTCTAGCAACCAATATAATTATCTCTCTCACTTCCCCTCTCATGAAGCTTTTACTGGTTTCTATTATGTATTTTTTAAAATTAGTTTTCTCTTACCAAACACACACAAAAGGCAAACCCTATGGACACTGCAGTAATAAAAGTAAAATGAATCTAAATAGAACTTAATTCTCTGAAATCAGTTTTGTTCCACTGCATTTAGCAGTATGAAATAAAAGAAACCCTGGTTTATAATAAAAAAAGATCTAATGGAAATTGAAAAACAGTATAAATTTTCATCAGAAGGGAAGCAAACCAGTTTCAGATGTGAAAATTTACCTTTTATTTTTACCATTAAATAGCAAGCATTTATTAGGATGCCTTGTGGAATGGACAAATTAATTTTGGATACAAATAATACATAAAAAAACCTGCACATGATCTGTCATGAACAACATGGTAACATTCTTTTCAGAGCTTATCAGAATGTAGCTGTCTCTAAATGAGCAATACTTTAAAACATTGTGTGATAGATCATGAAATTAGGAAAAAAGCCAACTTAGTAGCTGTCTCTAAATGAGCAATACTTTAAAATATTGTGTGATCATGAAATTGGGAAAAAAGTCAACTTGCACAACTAAAAACTTGACATTTTATAGGAGTGTTTGGTGAACAAAAGTCATTTCTAGAATTACAGAATGCACCCAGGATGTAAATCTGAAGGAAAGAAAACACCACAGATTGTATCTGTGAAATGACAGGAAAGTACAGAAATGGATACAAGCTGTTTTAACACTTGAGTCATTTGGGATTTCTCCACAATTCATTCAACCTATGTTTCACAGACTCTGGCAAAAAGCTTTTCATTCTTCTATCTGCCTAAGAGTACAGGCGGCTGTATCTTGGTGCATGATCTGAATAGATGTATTAGATACAGCTAGCAAATCTCTGGGTAACAGAGCCAAGGGGAAAAAAAAGAGAGATGAGGTTTTAGGAAAGAAGAGAGGAAATCCAGATTGAAATATAGTTGCCACAAACTCAGTGTCAGGGTTATCAGCCAGGTGTGAACACGTGGCTGCAGAAACACATAGATTTTCTCATGGCACAGTGACAGGATCCTATCCAGAAGGAGTGGAAGACCTCAGTCCCCAGAGAACAGCTTCTATGAGGACTGAAATGGTTCATTTCAATTTAAACTGCACTGACTTTCTTTTCCCATCATAATGATACTGTTTATTGCTTCACCCCTCCT
>NW_010333513.1:175755-192851 GCF_000700745.2 Antrostomus carolinensis | reverse complement strand
CTGAAAGACTGGCATGAGACATCCCATCACTGGTGACTGGACAGTATAACACTATCCAAATTTTGTGAAGTATAATAATGAACATGACCTTGGACCCTTAAAATGGGTTCTCAGTACCTCATTAAAATATTTCCTTCATGCAAATTTTTCATGGTCTTGTACAACCCTTTGTTTTTTCAGTGACATGGCACTACCTGCCCACTACAGGTATTTCAAGCCTGATTTAAAACTACAGATACTGGGAGAAATATCCCCCTTAAATTAATGGAATTTTGGATCTGGTTCTCTTCCCTGTTCGTCATTTTCCTATTAAAAAAATATTTGTACTTTACCCCTCTTGAAAACAAGATTGACCTTTTTCTGGCTTTTCATCCAAAACATTGTTCCTTTATGAAGTCATGTCAGAGGAAGAGCTATTAATTTTCCTGAAGGGATGCAGCACACATTTTGCTGATGAGCCTGACTCCGTAGAGGAAGAAGCCTTCGGTTTTAGATAAACAGTAACATATTCCAGCAGGATGATTTAAAAGATAACTCTTTTTGCTGACAGCCACAGCAGTCTAGCCCATTACTGGACTGGCTATGAAGTTTGCCAGCTCCCATTCACAGGATTCACAAGAAGAAAAATTCTTTGTATTTAGCTGCACAAAATGGAAACATTCATTTCCAGTTTCAGAACTGCTCCCCCATCACTCCTCCCCTAAATTTCCTCTATGTCCCCCAAAGTAGGAGCCAAGTGACCTATGAAGTTTTTATTTCTGAGAATTAAGCTTTTAGCATTCAGCAAATTAACTTATGACAAAAACTATGAAACAACAAGGCTGTGTGGCTCTTTTCTGTGCCTCTTAACATCTCCACAGGAGGTCACTGAGATCATACCCTACAGCTTCAGCATCATCTCCCTTCATTTACATTTTACCTAAATTTCTCGTCTGTCTTGGTACTTATCGCCATAATTGCCTTGCAATGAGTTTTGGCAACAACTGTGAAGGTGGGAAATATGGGCAGGAGAGTAGCTGCTACAGCCCTAAAATCTCAGAGGCTGCCACTGTGAAATATTGTGTGAAATGAGAGTGGAAACCCTCAGGTTTGCAGCAGGAGAGCCCCAAAGCTAGTAGGTGGTTTATCTACCAGCAATTTTTCTGGTTTTTACCCCTGGGTTTCAGGATGTGCTTGTTTGTCATTCCATATTATTTATACCCATCCATTTTGATGCACAGTACAGAATTACAGTTCAGATCTGCCTGCTGAAAAAGTTAACACATGTGGTGTGTGACATCTTCCTGGGGAAACAGAATTAAATAAATGAAAAGTGATGCAAGCCTTTTAATAGCATTTAATTGGTAATTGGATGCTTTAGGAGTAAACAACTGTTAAATAATATTGATGAAAGGTCTATCAAAAGACAAATACATTGTCTGGGAAGCAACTGTGTAGGCAAATATTTCAATTACTCCAGTCTAGCCAGACACACTGTGTCTGAGTAATTCCTGAACCTGGTCTTTTAAATTGAGCTGGGCTGGTTTCCAGACAAGAGCAAATCTATCCTCTGGGTTGTATGGCTAAAGACCTCAGTGCAGAGCTATGATCGTTGCTCGTTCTGTGATTTCCCATTCTTTCAAATCCTGACATTTTATGTTACAACATTGTTTTTGTTGCTGTTGATTTAATCCCCTAGATACCGCTAGATTTAGAAAGTGGTAGAATAACTAAACTACACAAGGGTTTGCTTCATCACTCCAATTCTCCAAAGCTTCATATACACAGGATAAATCTTCACATGACTTACTCAGGAGATGCCCTTCAAATATTTGCAGAACTTAGTCACAATAAGGTTTATGTTTAACTAAAATTTTCTTGTCTGCTGGTAAAATGAAATAGTTGTGATGATCCATGCATTTAACAGAGATAAAAAAGGGTGAGAGCATTCCAAACTCTTTCAATTCCAAATTTTGTTGCAAACATTATCATATTACATGCATGGTCTCAGCCGTATGCACAAAGAGAAGCCCTCAGTGGGACCAAAAATATCTAACGGGAATACCTAAGTAGACTCGATCATGTATTCTCTATGTCAAAGATACATATGTATCTTTCTAGGTTTAGGGATATATGTTCAGTGTTGTTTTATTTAAAGAGCTCACATGCATGCTTACAATTATAGCATCTTTGCAGTATTAAGACCAAAACTTTATTTTTCCCTCAAGGTTACTAACCACAAATAAATACAAGATAACTCTCAAATCTCACTTGTTACTGTTTATATACAGGGAAGGTCAAATAAGACTATTGGTCATCTAATGATACTTGAAAGCTACAGGAGCTGTGCCTTTAAATTTGTCATTGTTACAGACAAATCTATTTCTAAAATCTTATGTTGCAAGACATAAAACAGTAAGAATGCTACAGCACCCATACAGGTTTTCTTTTCACCTAAACCAACATTATGATATTTGAGTAAACACACACAACTATCTGTTACAATTTTAAAATGCTTATTAATATTTCTGCTAGTACTTTTTTGGAAGTTTTTTTTAATATAATGGAAATAGTAATACATGCAAACTCTCTGTAAGTAGTACTTTTAGTATGTCTTTTTCTTGACAAAGTTACCAGAATGAGCAAGTAAGAACATAAGAATAAAATAATGTTTAGTCCAGATTTTTAAAGATATGTATCTGTGGTGGTTTTAACCAGAGCAGTTTTGCAGGACCTGACTGGCTTGGGTTCCACTATTAGAAGCGACTTAGATATTTAGGGGTCTGCATGTCACAGACTTTCAAGAAGAGTTAATATACTACCAAAAGGTACATGATATTAGAATATTTCCTTTATCACAGAGATGTAATTCTTTACATTGTAGTAACATGCCAGTAAGACAGTATCCACCTGGGATGCAAATAATCTTTTCTTCCCTTTATTTCCAAGACTGGAATTAATCCCTGCATTAGATACTGACAGAATTTATTTTGGGGATTAAATTTGCTCAAAGCCTTTGTTCATAAGGAAATGCAGCATGTGATGCAGAGATGACTCTAAGTATTATCATAAGCTAATAAAAAGACAGAGATAATAAGGACCAAATAAGTAGAACTCAAATTTCAACAGTAAAATTCCCCCCCTGCCTGCAAGTTTCCTTTCCTTTTCTCTCCCCTTTTCCCCTGTACTCTTTCTGCTCTACTTTTGGATTCAAACTCATTTCTTCACTATGTTATTTTACAGAGTCGATGAAAACCTGATAACCCCCCTTTGCTAAGGAGGCAGAAGAACTAATTGCTTTTTGTTCACTATCTTGGTTGATGGGTGAGAAGCTAAAACCCAATTTATCCAGTAATTGCTACGTTCATGAAAAACAGCATCAAAGCCTTGATGCGTTTTACTGTTGTCTCTTGGGAAGGCTCATGTCTAATTCTTATGCTGATATGGCTCATAATATAGTCCTTTGACTCTTCTATTTGCTCTTGCAATTACAAGGTTTCTTATTCCATTGTGCATATTCCTCTGAACTAAGATTAGCTTAACTGAGCTTCCTTTGAAAACTTGCCTACCCATCAAATGCATCAGGCCTAATGCATTCTGTAGCCACGCAAAATCAATGAACAGCACAATTTTCTGCTTCCTGCAATGATCAATAGGATTCACATAATGGGTGGAAAATTTTTAATCATGACAGCCCAGCATCTAGCAGGCATAAATCTTCCCTGCATTATAACCTCTCCATTTCCCACCAGTGCAAATTTACAGGTATTGAATAATATTTATGTAGCAGATACATTATGAAAAGCAATACAATTAGAACTTCACACTTCAGTGATGATAGGTTGAGATCCCAGAGGCCTGTTTCCTAGACAATGTACTGGCTTCCATCTTCCAAATGCAAAAACTGTTTTTTCTCCTGAAACTATGACTTTTGCTGAAACTGTACTTCCCTGGATCAGATCTGACATAGCTCAGGAAAACATGAATTCAAGTGGGCCATAGCTAAGAATAACTACACTTCAATGAGAAAATAGTGTGCCACCAAATGAGCAATTCCTGTCTCTGCCAGAGCTTGCTTTTCCACTGCTGTCCTGGCTCAGCTCATGGAGATGCTGAAATCTCTCCCTGGACCCTTCCCCCTCTGAAAACCTGCGAGGGAAGAGCAGCAACAGGCAGTGCCATCTCATTGATGGTGTGAGCTGAGGCACACTTGCCTTTTACAGGCATTTGCGAGAGAAAATGGGGTAACTTCCCTTTTCTGCATTTCGTAAATGAGAGATTAGAAATAAAGATAGAATTGTAATCTTAAAGATTCAAGATTTTTCTGTTTTGAGCTGCCCATATTTAAAATTACTTGCTCTTTTCATTTATAAAATAATAGAAAAAAATAATTATCATCTAATTAAAACTCTGTAAAGGTTATAGAGCTCTATAAGAGCAACCACTAAACGAACGTTCTTTTCACTGCATGTAAGCTTTCTATGTCTAATGACTATGGGCAAGATTTTGAAGAAGAAATCAGGGGAGTTTGATGCCTCAGTTTCAGAAAAGTATTTTAAATGGCAGTTTTGGAAAATTTTGAGTACATACCTACTTTGTTAAAATCTAGTACAGTATTCAGTATTTAAGAAGTTATTCTAAGTACATTAAGAAGCACCACTTTATTCTGAATTCATAACCATTCTGGAAAACGTGACTGAATGTTTGAACTGGAGTTATGCAGATGTTGCAGTCCTTCTGCAGGGCCCTTCTCCCAGTGCCTTTAGGCTTGGATCAAATGCTTAAAGGAAGGGCCAAGGTTCCTAAAATGAGTGCAAGATACAGTTGCCAGGCCAAGTGTCATTTTGCATTCTTTTGTTTTCGATGAAAGCAGACCACATCTTCAATATGTGTTTGGGGGGAATTAACAAAATTGAGATACTTAATTTTTTCCCCCAACTCTAAAGTATACCAGATTAGTAGTGCAAAATGAAATTCAAGAGTAATATAATAATCCAGATGCACTCGGGGAATTTTAAGCAAAGAAACTTGAGCATCCTGAAATGTCATTAAAATTATAAATTTGTAGGTCTGACCAGCTTGAACTTCCATCTTCACAAAACATCTTTTCAATTAGAAATACTAAAAGTATTTCTGGAAACATTTGTTCCTAATTTATTTTTATTTTTTTTATATTTTTAATATGACTGAGAATTTATACTTGTGTTATTTGGGTTTGGTTTTTTTAAAAAACATTCTTGTTCTGAGAGAGTTCTGCTGACCAAGTAGATCCTAGCAAGTATTTGAGAAAACATAGCTTTCTCATTGGGACTGGGATTATATATATTTATCTAATCCCATCCCTTTTGTTATTTTAAAAGTATGTCTTCTATACAGTTCTTACAGCTATACATACAACAGACTATCATATCAAATATGGCAAATCTTTGTGTAGAAGCAATCCTTTTCGCCCTTTTGTTATTTTAAAAGTATGTCTTCTATGCAGTTCTTACAGCTATACATATAGACTATCACATCAAATATGGCAAATCTTTGTGGAGAAGCAATCCTCTTCAATAAACTTGGACAAGTGCTTTTGTGGTGTTTAGCTTACCATATTTTGTGTAAGAAACAGGAAAAAGATTTGGCATAAAAAATTCAGCTGGAACATCAAGTTTGAATATTAGTACAAACCTTGTCATCTCAAAATTTTAGGTAGAGTAGTTTGTGTTTCTCTAATGTAGTGTTTTCTCAGGAAAAGTACACAAGAAACATCCTCTGTGAAAGTACAAAGGAAGACTTTGTGCCTAGAAAAAATTTCTTCAGGTTAAACAGCAGAACTATCCCTATTTTAGAGCATACCAGTGCCTTTTATTGCTCTTTGAGTCTACAAATCTCATGGTCTGGTCTTAACTGGGGAAGAGAGTAAAGTCTGTGGTACAAAGGCTTAAAGAAATGAAACAGCAGCTGAACTTCAAGTGCCAGAGATATAACCCACCTCTCTGCCTGGCTACATGCTCACAAGCCCCACTACCAAATGAGAACAAGCAAATTACCTGTTACACACTTCAGTTCTATAAATCATTGCAGTCATGTTCTATGAATGGATTTAATTTTCATCATCTGTCATTATGTTATAATCACAACCCTATACATGGTTTACTGCTAAGTAATTTTTTTTTTTTGTCCTTGCCAGACTGTCATAAGAATATCTTTATGACTCCTTACGCTCAATGAATCAGAATAATGATTCACTATGCCTTTGATGTGAGTGCAGAGCAGGTTTCACTGGGTGTGAACAGAAGTGCTAGCCCAATGTGAACTGCTGAAAACTTAGACTGGAAAATAACATTCCAAGGAGTCAAAGCATCATGTTACTTCTGTAATAAAAGTGACAAATTTGCAGGGGACAGCACAGTTTTAGACCATTCTTATAATAATCACTAAAATACAGCTGGGAAAAGCAAAGGGTACATGATAAGCACTGCATTACCACACTATCATAACCATAAATATCTATATATTTGCAGAAGTTTAGAAAAAAATAAGATTCTCTCTTTCTCCCTATTTTTTGCAAGAATATTCTAAAGGAGAAAGTATTAACTTATAACTTGGAGTGAAGACATGTGAATGCAATAACTCAATACATGTACAGGATCATAGTATGAGTCCATCAAATATCTATAGAGAACTTGAGGATTTTTTTTATTTTTTTAACAAACTCGGTGAACATTTACTGTCGAGTTCTGCTGTTACTTCTCAATCTCTCAACTGGTAATTGTAATGAGAAATCAAAAACCTCAGAGCCTCTTTAATCAGAACATTGAATTGCAACTTCACAACCTCAAAGTCTTTCCTGTAAGCAAATGTGCTTCCTGGACAATAGTCCATATTTGAAACTGATAATTCAGTGGTAGCTGCTGGCAGATAGTATGGGAAAGAGAACTTGATTGAGCTGTGTCTATGGACTGAGTACAGCTGAAGGTTACATGGCTTGTGGAATCCATAAGGAGTTAAACATGCCTCTCAGCTCTTATGTTCTCTAAATGTCAACCCAAGAGACATAATGTTTACTTGCTACTTGCTAGAAAATGTCTTTAACATCTACAGTTGCTGAATAGCAATGAATTAAAGTTATCCTTTTCATTAAAAAAAGGATTGCTCAGCAGAAAGATTTTTGTCGGAGTCCTTGTTTCACTTTTGAGGTCAGAGAAAGAGGCAGCTACCCTCTCAGCAGCTTCCCTCTCTGGTGAACACATCTCATTGCCCCCCACTTATCCCAAGGTGGGGATGTGTTATGCAAAGCTGTGGCTGTGCAACATCACCAGCAGTAAGCAGCAGCCCTTCAAAAATGCCTTCACAACTCCTCCCTCACAATTCCTGTAATAGAGCATTGCTTTTAGTCACTCTTCCACTGCCTGTTTGTTTTTCTCTAAAAGCTCCTTTCCAGCAGTCAGGCCAACTTTAAGCATGAGAAATGAGATATCCATATTAAAAGAAATACAGCTGACTACCAATGTAAAGATCCTCCTGACAACTCGTTACAGATATATAAGCTAGTGTAGCAGCAGTCAGCAATTTTCTGATGTCATCAAATGACTGACCCTTCCTGATCTTAGAAACTTAGCAAATGAATGACTCTGAGCCCAAGGTGATAAAATATAAGCTTATGTTGACAGTGACAAAAGTTTCCTACAATTTTCAACTAATAAATTATGTAAGAAATGGGCAAGATAAACACTATTTAAAGTAAAGGTCTTAAATTCTGCCAGTTGTCAATTATTATGCTGTGTAGACACAGCACTAAGTACTAATTGCACTTGGAAAGTTACATCCTCTGTAACGATGTCTAATTTCAACTTCATATCCTGTTAGTATTTAGTTCAATTATTCATGCATGCATGAACATGCACAAATACATACATAGACATATATACAGTTGTCTGGGCTGCAAACATCTTAAAAATGATATATGCCTGCCTTCTTCCTATTTAATTTGCTGTGTAAGTTTTGTAATGCACTAGCTTCCTCTCAACATCGGAAAAAAATAATTGCAACACTATTTTAAAAAAGCTAGAATATTATGTTAAAAAATATTGCTGGCATAATTTCTTGGCTCCATGCTCAAAGTAATCAAAATGTTTTACCCTCTTTTATGTTGGACATTAATTGAGGTTCCATCAGAGCTAGGGAGCCACAGTCTAGACAATATAAAACACCACACAGAAATGACAGTGCCTGCTGAAATGACTTTATGTTCTGGTAGTCCTTTTTGTCATTATAACTAATTATGTAGGACCAAATAAGCCTGCAATATTAACTCAGCGCCCAGGGGTTCCTAGAAATGGATGCTCCCTGTGATGCTGTGGATATTAGAAAATGCAGCTTCACAGTTTTGTTGTCAGCAGGGTCATGTGATCTATTAAGTACTGTCAAGTAGGAGAAAGGAAGGGAAAAAGAAGAGCAAGTCTTAGCTTAGTTCTCACTGACACTTTCCACTGCTCTTTCATTTTTATTATAGTTTATTTCTAGGTAATGTTATATGGACAGGAAGAAAATTGTGCTCTGTCTACGGCCAGCTAGCTCAGCGAGATGTTTACAGCCAATCTCAATATACCAAAGGAAAGAAAAAAGTTCTCTCAGGGAGGATAATGTTTCCTGTGATTACTGTTCAAGTGTGAAATTCCAAAACATTAGTAGGTTTAAAAATTATTTTGGGGAAAAAAAAGAAGATAACATCAAACATTTTCTATTTATATTTTTCAGATTGCATCAATAAAAGTCTTTGAATCCAAATTAAATTGGTTTTGAGAAATCTGAAGTTTTTTTATATAAATCAAGTTCTTGTTTTTCAGAAACATTCAATAAAGAAGATTTTTTTGAAGGAAAATTCATTTTTATCGATCATACAAGAACGTATCAGACTATGTACTAAGAAATACATAATTGCTTTGCTTTCTCAGATGTTTTGCCCTTGACAGAAGTTAAGCTGTACCTTCAGTCGTTTCCAGGTAAGTAATGGGTTTCTGTTGTATTGGTATTACCAGGAGAGCTATTTTGTCACTGGTGATGCTTCCTAATAATCAGGAAGAAAATCTATTTCTCCTGATGGCATATCTGTAAAGTAATTACAGTTGTACTTACTGTTAAATGCCCACATTTCCTTGATTATAGCGTCACACACTGTGTTGCCAATTTCCTTTTTCTGTTTCATTTCAGAAGAGGAAGCTAGGCTTTCACTTGCTTTGAGAACTTTTGAAAAGTGAGAAGCTATGAAACAGACCCAAAGCTACATTGGGGTACCGTTTGCTGCATAATACAAAGATATTCACATTTGGAAAGCAAAACAGTTTGCTATAGAAATTACTAATAGTAAACTAGAGACTCCATTTTTTCAAGGCCACTTTTGGAAAGGAAGAGATCATTGCTGCCATGTGTGAAAAGCCAGCTACATCTACAGAGTCCTACTGTCACATGTATGGTTTGTTCAGCCATTGGCTCAGGCCTTTTAAACACTAGCTCAATATGTTTTACATCAAGCAGGCAGTGAAATTTGAACAAAGTTAATGAACATGCACACCACACTTATGAAACAAGAATATGATAGTAAATGTCTTAATTCCTCTGTAACTATCACTTTGTGGCAGACCTACTATTTATTCGATTTCAGCTTGGCTTTGCCCCCCTGTGACTCACATCCCCACACTGTCCTCCTGCACGTCTACAATGCTAATATCTATTCTCCTTGCAAAGCCTACCCCTTTCCTCTGGCATCTGCCCTGTCTCAACAAGCCAGTCAAAAATGTTTACAGGAAACCATGGTAATGCTGAAAGTAATACTGTTCCCATGCCTCACCTGACCACTTGAATAAACAAGCTGAGGTTCAGACTGGCAAGTAGAGCCAGGAGATGATTGTTCTGCTCTGGCGTTTTACATTTTCATACACTAGCAAAGCATCTATAAATAGTCTTTGAGGAACATAAACGCTTTAGTATAATGGGATTCATGTTTAATATGAGCAATGACTTCCCTTCCCTTAGGATCACAATTAAAATGTTTAGACAAAATTAAACTGCTTCTTGGGAAGATACTGTGATGCAGAGCACAATATTTAAAGAGGTTTCCCAGCGCCTGACAGAAAATAGTTCTTTGCAATCAAGCTCTAAAAGAGGAGACAACATAGCTGTTTATTATTGCTACATATGCTGATTAAAATCCAGTCACTTGAGCACCAGCATCACAGAAGCTTACAGGAAAGTTGAATTTCTGAAAGAATCTGACAGATCTCTTTTTCTGAAAATCAGATTAGTAGTTGTCTGAGGCAAGTTTGGGACATGTTTTCATTATTAACTAGCATCACGTTATTAGCCAACTCCAGCTTTGGGAAGACAGATTTTCATGTACAGAGCAGTTTGAAATCGCTGTCAGCCTATTATTTGAAAGAAACAGGTTTTAATCACAGCATTCTCTATCCTTGCAAAATCCTTGGCTCTGGCTGCAAAGCACTTGTGCAGAGCTGAAGCAGGGAGGAAAGATAATTGTACAACGATTTTATAAGGCTCTAGTTAATCCAGGAGCTAATCAGGGATTGTTTAGCCCTTGGCACAAACTGGGATAGTCTCTGGTCAGCTCTCACCTGTGCCCTATTCCAATCCTCTACAACAGCTTGTTATGGCTGAATATCCAAATTCAGATTTTTTTTTTTTTAGGAAGACAACTAGGAATTTTTCCCCTTGTTGCTACCCCCGCACTTTATACTCAGGAAATATAGGAGAGGTTATGACATGGATTTCTTCAGAATCCCTTTTATTCCAGGAGATGAGTGGCAGGAGCTGATGGCAACTGAAAACAAGCACATCCCTCCCCAATTCCATCAGATATTCAAGACAAAATGAGCTACGTTTGACCAACTTAAAAAGGACTAGTTCATAGTTTCCAAATCTTATTTGGAAGTATATGCTATTTAGTAACAAGAGGTCCACTATTCCACTTTTACTATTTAGTTGGTGTTAAGCTTGCTATTTTGGTTCACTCCAGCAAAAGTACACTTTTTTTACTGCTATAAGGATTAAATTTTACACTTCATTGTTATGCTATTGTTCCAAGTGCACAACAACACAATTGATGCTAAGGAGTTCTCTCTCATTTGCTTTGATAAATTCTTGCCCTTCTAGATTCAGAGTTTTGTCTATACTATTGCCAAGAGGACAATGCATAGAATCCCTAGATTAGAAGGGATCTTGAAAGGTCATTTGGTCCAACCCTTCCCAGGAAAGGGAGCCTACATGAGATTATTCTACACTTAGTTTCAGTTTCAAGTTTTCTTTTACTTCAAGATCTGCCTAGTTCCATCTGCACACTCTGCATACTTATTCACACACACAAGGAATTTCTCTCAAAGATGGTATATTAGGGCTCTTCACTTTATCAGGTACCTTTTTCAGTTGCTGTTTCAAGTTGCAACACCACCTAGCACTAGATCTACTAGTTCTGATCCTCTTCATCACATAAATCAAATATGGGCAGAAAAAATTGTTTCTGCTGAACATAATTGATAAAAAGTTGTGAAGAGTTTCTGTTGTAACACCATAATGGGAAGAGGAAACAGACACAGCAGATGGAGACATTTCTGGTTTACCAGAGCTATTTAATCTAAGCACCATATTGAATAACTGTAGTCTCTGCATTGCAAACAGAGGATCTGGGGAGCAGTTGATTTCTTCTGTCACAGTCTATACTGCTCTGGAGAAATATACTAAATGCTTAACTGAAATCTGTTAATCTATAGTGTTCTGCTTCCATATCTTTCCTAACCTTGGTTTAAGTTGTTTCATGCTGTGTGCAACCTGTGGCTGACGTTTCTGGCATTCTGCACCCTTCTTTAATTCGTGTGTATGGCCATGGTGAGACACATTCCCAATGCCAGCTTCTGATTGACTGCCATGTGCATTGGCCACATTGACCTCAGTCAGGTTTTCTTTCCACCTATTACAAGTCAGAATGCTCATAACATACTGAAGCTCAGAAGTACAATGACTTTTGTTTTTACAGTTTTAGTTATCTTGCTTCAGTTAAAGCTAGAAACTGGTATTTCCCCCTTGCACATGTCAGTTGTGTCAGCTTTTTGCATGAAAGCATGCTCTGTGGGAGACTGGTGCAGCTTGAAACCAGAGATAGAACACGGCTTCACAGTCCATGTGCTTGCAGAGGTGCACTGATCTTCCAGTCCTCCCTCTCCACCCCACTTTGTGGTGCAATCAGCATTGATGAGATCAGTAGAAACAGACCCTGTATCAAGCTAGGCTAGTATAAACATTCTGCTTGTTGTAATTCATCATGACACTTCATATCTGATTTATGCTGGCATCATCCCCTGTGTAGCCAGAGGGGAGCTCCTGCGCTGCCATCTAGAAAGTGCTCAGTGGTCTCAGAGTGTTCCCTCTAGCACATCAAATCTTCTCCTGTTCTTTCACTAAATCTTCAAAAGGGCAGCATTTTAAACTATGGCATATTGGAGACACTTTAATCTTGTCTTTGTTTTATGAGAATTATCTAAATTTCCTTGTTTGAACAGGCATTTAAAATGCCTGTTGGAATACAGTACAACTTTTTAATTCTTACAGAAAGACCCCAGCAAGATCCAAGTACTTCAGATTTCATGAATCACTAAAAGCCATAGAAATTCTCTTCTCCCTAGAAAATAAAACTGATCATTTCATAGTATCTATGAGGGTAAAAGGCAATAAACAAAAAAACATTAAAACATGACAAGAGATCCCTAACTAAAAATAATGAGGAATCATTAAAAATGAAGCCCTCAATTTTGAAATAAGAAAATAGCTATATAACATCTTCAGTTTCTGAAGTATCTTAGGCTTTGTGAAAATGCACAATGCATACTTTCTTCCTCAAGATTTATTTTTCTGAAAATATCTTTAAAAACCTTTGTAGTCCACGCAAGCAGTTTTCATTCTGATAATGTATACAGATTGTATTATAAACAATTTTGCAAACTCAGTCATGAAATGCCTTACATTGTTCCTGAATAAATGCATATAAAAATACAACAATGAATTCTGAGAGCAAGAAATCAACTATTAAAACTACATACACACTCTCACTTACAAACAAAATATTTAAAATGCTACACAATTTCAATTATTCCCCAGTCTTAAAAGAAAAAAAAAAAAAATCACATTGCTGCTGTTTAAAATCTAAAGGCCATAGAAGCCAGCTGATCCTTTAGCTGAGTGAAGATTGGTTAAGAAATAATTCTGCATGAATACTGGTCACAGCCTGAATTGTAAATTAAAGAAAATCACATTATCAGAGGAACCCTGCAGCCTGCTCATAACACAACTCAGGTGGTCACTGAGCACTCAGCTTCCTCAGCTTTACTGAAATACCCCCAGAGTTCTGCAGTCATCTGAGCTTCATGGACAGATTCAGGGATTTCCCAGAGAGCAAGAGATGTAAATTTAAAACAGAATCATTCTGATTTGTGGCTGTAACCTGCCTGATGTGACTACTGTCATGAGTTGTAGATGAAACACACAAGCATACGAGCACCTGTGCTACCAGTCCCTTCCAAAACAGTCCCTGACAGAAACACACAGACACACCCATTCCAGGGCTGGCTTGTGGGGTACAATGTAAATACTGCCATAGGCTGTAAAGACACGATTTGATTGTCTTGTCCTACTGCAAATTTTCTCTGGAAACTTTCCATGCAAGCCATGAGGCAGGAATCTACTATTTACAAAACTTCTAAACATGCTATGAAAACAACAGCCTGTTTACTATAAAAACCATATAATACAAAATTGCACAGATCCTCCAGAAACCATAGTTTCCATGATATTTCCATTTGTATGATACTTTAAAAATAATTCAGCTGTTCTTCAATAAATCTTTATGAAGAGACAGTAGTGATTTTTTAAAACTATTACAAAATAGCTTGGATAGTTCTCTATTTAAAAAGAGATGTTATTTTGGAAAACATTAGAGCTAAAAAGGTATGTAATGTATATATAGTTTCATTTATTTTAAAAATGCAGTTTTATATGCTAAGATAAATATGCTAAATAAGCTAAATACACAAAATAAGATAAGGAATTTGCACACATAGAAAATTAAATGTGTTATTGTAATGTAATTTGTACTTTGTTTGAGCAAAGTCTACAAAAGAGAATGACATCTCTGGACTAGTTCCATATTACTTTAAAGACAGTATCTGTCTTCAGTCATCTAAAAATCAGTTACCTAAATAGGGACATTGGTCTTTACTTATATTTTCTTAAATAAAATACATATGGGTCTACTTTTGAACAGCTTTGATCCTTTATAAACAGAGGACAATACACTACTAAAATTGGAACAAAAAAATAAGCCACATACCACAAAGACTCCATTTTTCCAGATTACAGAAAAAAAGCTTTTCCCATATTACTTTCAAATTTAAGATGAAAATAAAATTCAGTCAGAAGTCAGACCAAGGTTGGGACTGAGCCCATTTCTGACTCAGAGCCTGGGATGGGGGTCTGCTAAACACTGTCCCACTGGTGCACGGATCACATTCAACTTGTCACACCATCCACCTTGTTCCAACAGCAACAGGTAGGAGGGAAAAAATGAAAAACAGGGCACAGTGAAAATATGCTGTTTTTCCAAAAGGAGTAAAGTGTGACTGTCAAATGCATTAATATTTCCTAACACTGCTTCTCCCAGTTAGCAACTGTACATGGTTGCTATAGGGATGGTATGCAATCATGAATCCAAGAGAAGGCAAGACACACGAGGAGGTGAGGTGAGTTAGTGCAGCACCGAAGAGCCCAGAGGTGTCAAAGTTGTATGGGAGAAAGGGAGTCACATAAAATTTACTGATAGCGATGTGCACAGAACTATGCCAGTATTTGCAAGCAGCTGTATTAAAACAGTTTTTACAAGCTGGGGGTTACATACTTCATTGTCAGGACCAGAGCTCTCAGTGTTTGGAAGACAGAGCTCGCAGTGACCTGTAACATGACTTAATTCCTGTCAAGCCTACACCTATCAAGTTAAAAAAAGACAACCAAAACCAAACCCCCTAAAACCAGTGCTTCAGAAAGGACTATTGCTAACATTTAAGAAATACTGCAACGTTTTTACAGGAAATACAGAACTAAGTTTGGAATTAGTCATGACAGTCTGCTCAGTAACTAAAACACATTTTCATAATGGCCACTAGATACCATGCTGATTCTTAAGCTGTCTGCCCACACACCTGGGCAAAGAGCAGTTACAGCTGCAAAGGATGTATTATTGTTTTCTAAGAAACAGAAATATCAATTTTTTCTTCAATCTTATGTCCTTCTCCAAGAGTGACTCTCCTTTCAATAACCTGATTTCAACAAAAAAGGAACTTTGTCTTGTTGGGTTCTCAATTCCTCCTCCAACCCCACCCCCCCTCCACACACAAAAAAACCCCAAAACAAAACAGGTAAGTCTACCCCATTTTGAGTTATTAAATCATGGTCAGAACTTTAACTGTCATGTCACACTTCAGAGATGCTATAGGTCTGATTAGGTTCTTCACTTGTTAATTTGCAAGAATTAGGTCACAATTACGTCTCCATCCCCCAAAAATGTAGTGCTCATCCACATCCTATGATCATGTTATCTACACCTTGAAGGTAGTTGAGGAAACTGTATTCAGATGGCCAACAGAAATCTCCCCTCAGAGCTGCACACAGTATTAATGCAGATACTCAGACTCTGGGTCCTCACTTAGGCAAACAGTATTTCAGTGATGGAAGTAATCTATTCCTGTTGCCATGTATCATTTCAAAATGCAGACAGTTTGTACTAGCTAGAGAGCTAAGAAGCGACTCTAATTCTGGGAAGGTCTGATTCTATGGGAAGGTCTGAGTTGAGAGACAGGAGTCTCTTCTGCTTCCTCTGTGCTTGTCCAGAGTCAAACTCTGACACAAGGTACAGTCTAAACCTGTCCCACTTTCCAGGTGCAAAGGAAATTAAATAACATTAGACTGACTGTAACAAAGGTCATAAATACCATCACCTCATAAAACTAAGTGCAGAATAACACTTCCAGAAGGGACTAAAGAAAAATTAAACTATATAGTTTAGAGAAGGAATAAAAGACTATGGAAAAAGTGCTAAAATTGTGCCACATAAGAAAAGTTTGTACATATTTACAGGAAGTTGTCTCTAAAAGACAGAGTTTTAGAAGTCAGACAGAGGAACCCTTCCAATATGTGAATATTACGGATTTTTTAATTATTTTTCTAAAGGCAATAATGACTTAATTTTATCATTAAAACATTAATAGTGTTGTTTACTCAGTGTGTAAATGTTGGTTTGCTTGCACTGGCATAGCGTTCATATGCATAAAAACTTGGATCTCCAAGTGATTGTACTTCATATCACATCTATACAGCTGAAAAGGCAGCCTGCCCAGAGCTTTCTTAGTTGCTTTTTTGAGTTAGAAAATATTTTGGGTGAAATCTAGTAATGCAGATTCATCGGAATGGAATCTTAGTTCACAACAAAAAATGCTCAAAACTACAAAATACAGTAAGTGTAATTTTCAGGCAGCTGTTGACCCTATTTCTTCTTCACATTCTTCAGACAGAAATTTCTTCATTTAAATCAGCCTGAAAGTACTTCTATTATCCGGGCATTACTCCGAATGCTGCATTTCCCCTTTATATCCCGAGTTTATAACCTGACTGGATCTTTGTTTCAACTGATTAATTTCAAGCAGGTGAGGTGTAATTTACTTAGACATTTGATCTGTTTTCTGACTTACAGAAAAGTATAAATGTTGCCCACTGAACTGAATTCAGGCTTTCTGTAAGCAAGTATCACCCCAGAAATTTGTAGGGTAGTGTGTGTGTTAATTAGCTGCAGATATTGTGCTTACTCAAGGTTCCCTAGAAAGGGAATGAGAGAATGATAGCTGTATCCAAAACACTTTCGACTGCCTATGCTGTTTGTCCTGCAGCAGTTCTGGGACCACTTATGTTCAAGGGCACATCCAAGGACCCAGCTTTTTGCAGATAATTTCTCTTCTAGGCAGTCTCACAACAGGTTAGTGAGGTTAGGCTCACAACACAACCCATTTTCCTTTATAACAGGT